>NC_060273.1:2767750-2835982 GCF_021613505.1 Equus quagga
GCCGCCGCTGCCGGAGGCCGCCGTAACCGCCACGCCCGGGCCCGTGGGCGCGCGCGGCCGCCCACCCCTGGTCGCCGAGCCGCCCCCGCTGCCGCTGCCGCCGCTGCCTGCACGGCCCTCGTCCTTCAGCCTGCTGGCGCTGCCCGCGCCCCGCGACCCCTGGCCGCTGCCCGTCTTCCCCCCGCCCCTGCCGCCGCCGCCACCGCCGCCTTACTTCTTCCTGTCGCCACCCTGCTGACCGCCCGGCCCTCCCAGAGGCCGCCGACGCGGAGGGGCTGCGGGCCGGTGAGTAGGCAGCTTTGCCCAGACACCCGGGCTGTGCCCCTCGGCGCCTTCCCCGCGGGCGGATTCAGAAGGCGTGGGGCACGGGGAAGAGGGAGAGGTGTCGGGGAGCAGCCCAGGTTTGGGGGAGGAAGGAGCAAGTCTGAAAATACACTCACTTTAAGATTAGGGTCTTTATTCTATTTTCCCAGCTACCCTACAGAAGGTCTCCTGCCTGGTTATTTGAGAATGTAATTCATCCCCCGTGCTGATAAGCCGGCTGGTGATCTGGGCAGGTGGGGCTGGGGAGCCCACAGCACGTGGCTGAGGAAATGAAAACAAAAGTTTAAAATGCTCTAACTAGGGTACCCCAAAAGTCTCATTTTCCCTTATAAAATAAAGGATTTGGATGTCATGCCCAAGACCCTCCTCCATTTTCATTTGTATGACTTCTTGGAAATTCAGATCCTGCCTTCCAAGTCTTAAGAAGTTAAACTTTCAACTGAAATAGATCCAGGGGTCCTGAGGGCCTGGGTGCACCAGGAAAACAGTGGTGTTGATGGACAATCGATACTGGGCCCTGGAGCAGGAGTGTCACATGCAAGGGCTGTCAAGTCATCCCCAGGGGACAGGAAAGCTCCCACGGTGAGTCATGAGAGGAAGCCCCTGTTCTCTCCCCATCTTTACCTACCCCCCGCCCCCCTGCTGGTTTCTCCCCAGTGCCTACAACTCAGAATAAAGTTCCCTTTGTTACTCAGGTGGCTTGGGCACAGGTAACCAGCAGACGTCCTGTCTCGATGGGCCCTTCTACAGCAGCTCAGGAATGGTATCAGGAAGCCAGCTTGACCTTGGGCGACCTCTGAGAGCCTGGGACCCCCCAGCAAGAAAGGCAGCGTATGAGTTTCCTGTGACTGCTGCAGTAAATCACCGCAAACTGGGGGCTTAAAACAACAAAAATGCCTTCTCTCGCCGTTCTGGAAGGCAGAAGTCCAAAGTCAAGGTGTGGCAGGGCCAAACTCCCTCCAGAAGCTCTAGTGGAGGATCCTTCTTGCCTCTCCCAGCTTCTGGTGGCTCCTGGTGATCCTTGGCTTGTCGCCGCCTAACTCCAGTCTCTGCCTCTGTCTTCATGTGACCTCCTCCCGTGTCTATGTCTCAAATCTCTCTGTTTTTCTCTTATGACACCTGTCATTGGGCGTAGGGCCCACCCTCAATCCGGAATGATCTCATCTTGAGATCCTCAACTTAATTACATCTGCAAAGACCCTCTCTTCAAATAAGGCCCCTCGCATATTTCCCAGGGCTTAGGAGCCACCATCCGGTCCATACAGGCAAGTGTCCTCTCCCCTGTGGGGCTGGGCCCCCTCTCCAGCTGGCTGCCCAGCTTCCCTTACTGTGTTTTAGGACCTGTCCCTCACTGACCCTGAACCGTAGGTGCCCTTGGAGTCCTCAGGCAGGAGCTGAAAGCACTAGTATCTTGAGAAAGCTCTCACAGGCACCGGAAGAAAGTTGAATGACTGGCTTTCCCAAACTTTGCTGAATTATGGCCGAGTTCCCATTCCTGCTGGCTTGGTGCTTCCTCCACTATCTTTAGGTCGTGTGGCCCTCCTCCCCTGTCAGGTAAGCATCAGACAGTGCACAGAAAGGGCCAGACTGTGTCGTCTTAAAGAAGACAGCCTGGAGGAGCGGGCTGTAGCCCTGCCCTCCGAGCTCCAGGTGATGACTGCTGCTGGTTGAAAGCTGACAGTTTCGACTGAGAATAAAGTTAACTGCTACCCCATCAGTGGAGTCTGCCCAGGTTTACAAGTGAAACCGCCATTATGCTCTTCGCAAGATACTCTTGTCCTGAGCCTACACTTACAGTGACCCCGAGGTGCCGGAGGCGCTGGCTGCTTGGGCAGAGGCCTTCCGGGGCCCTGGAGGTAGGGAGGGCGGACTTCTCCCTCAGTTTCACAGCCAGGAGGCATGTGGGATGAGGGCAGTTGTGACTTGCCCGAGCCCTGGGGTGGGGTTGACACCAGGTCTGACCCACAGTCCAGTAAGCTGCGGCTGCAGGTGACTAGCAGACACAGTGCTTTCTGCATCAGGGACACAGAGGCAGTGACAGTGAGCCAGGGTGGAGGGTGGCTTCCCGTCTGATCAGATCCAGATGCAGTGGGTTCTCCGAGGAGACTTCCTGGCACAGGAGCCTCGGAGTCGGGGAAGGAGGGAATGGCTGGCTGGGGAGGAATGGGCAGCATGTAGGTGGGGTGGTGGGTGGGAGGGGGCTGCTGCACTGCCCTGGGGTAAGAGGCATCAGGAGGCCCAGCTTACCCTCTGGAAGCCCGGCCTGTGGCGCTGGCCAAAGAGCTGGGCTTTGAAGTCGGGGTCTGAGGTTGCATCAGGCTTGTCCCGTTTCCCGCATGGAGACCTGGCCGGGTTCTCGCAGCTCTCTGAGCTTGTTTCCTTGTCCATAAAATGGGGTAGGTAAACCAGTGGGAATTGCTAGGGGACCTCAACGTTTCATCTGCATCTTTCCTCTGGGAGCCAGGGACTTGGCTTCTCTGCCTGTGAAATCAGGGCCTCAGGCACCTCCCCAAGACAGCAGGTGATGCTGCCCTGGGGTTGTGGTGCAGCCTCCATGTCCACCCCATACCCTTCCTGGCACCACCGCAGCTCTCCCGACTGCTCGTTTCCCTCTTTGTCATTGGGCCATGCTTCCCCTGTAAAGACAGCGAGATAGACAATGGGGTTGGAATTAACCCACTTCCACCCTCGCTCCATCTAAGCCGAGTTCCAGTTCTGCCCACCTGAGCCTCCCTGTCCCCTGCCCTCCCGGAGGGAACAAAGACCAGGTCCAGTTCTGTCACTCCCTGCAGGGGCAAGGAGGGTGAGGCCCCGCACCCCGTGCCTCCGTTTCCCTCCAGGGTAGTTCCCCTCCCCCACCTCTATCCCAGGCGGAGGCGGATGGGGGTGGGGATTCAAGCGGACTTGTGAAAGTGCCATTGAGATGGTAACTGCGCAGAGGGAGTCCCCACCTCTCCATATCAATGGCATTCCCGGAGTCAGGCCCTACTTAGGCCCCGACATTAACCCTTCCCTTCCCAGATTCAACTGAATCCAGGTGGACTAGGGGACCCAAGAGAGGGCCTGGGGCCTCCCAGCCTCGGCCTAAGGAGGGTTGGGGACTGAGGGTGGGACGCGCACTCCTGCCCAGGTGCCTGGGAATCTGCCGTCTGCTGCACCCCCTCCAGTGGGCAGCTCCCCTGACCTGCCCCTTCCCGCCTCCCCTAGTTCTCGAACTATTTCCCTACTTTTCTCTACCTATAGGCCTCCGGGGGAGGTGGCTTGTCTTATCCAAGATGGGAAAGACTTAGGTGGGAGGAAGCTGAAGCCGCCTTGGCTACCCTGGAGGCAGGTCCAGCAGGGATTGATCTCGCAGTGGGGGCAAGGGGGGTATCTTCATCCTCTGACCACCCATCTCCCGTGTGGCGCACCAGCCCCTGGCACTGAGGGCATCTCCCTCTTTGCTTGAGTGTAGAGCTGTTGGGCCAAAGAGGAACTGGGATCTAAAAAAATAGGGTCCTTATAGTGCCATCTCCGGACACAGGCACGACGCTTCCCTGGTATGTGCCACCCCCTCCGGGCCCCATCACAATTCTGCGGGTTTGGAGCTGCCTGTGGAACTAGTGGGCCCTTGAAGCAAGGCCTGACTGCAGGCGGGCCAACTGTCCCAGTGTCCCCAAGATGCAACTCAGCACTCAAACCAGGAATGTCCCAGGCAAATAAGGTCACATTGCACCCAAGGCAGGAGGCAGACTGTTTCTCTGGGCCCAGGGGAGAGAACAGGCCCTGGGCAGGGGCTGCCCAGGATGGGAGGCCTTGTGGGCGGGTCGGTGGGCCCCTCGAGGGACCCAGGCTTGCCACTGCCACCTGACACCTGCCCGAACCAGTGCAGCTGGATTCCTCTTGGCCCTGGAAGGAGGGCGCAGAGGGAGCCCCTGGAGGCCTGCCTCTATTTGCCCTTCTTCTCAGCCACCCCTACCCCCGTGAAATCTGAGGCCCCAGGGCCTGGAAGAGGTGGATAAACTGCCCCCGAGATTCCCCACGCTGTCACAGCCAGCAGGGGGCTCCAGCCATTTCCTGCCCATCATGTCCAGGGGTCCACCAGGCCAGCCCCTCAGGCTGTGGAGGCACAGGTGTGAGGAAGCCCTAACCACCGGAGTCAGAGTCAGCCTTTCAGACCCTGCTGGGCGCTGGCCTCAGGCTCCCCACTTTAGGGAGAGGAGTTCTTAAGCTTTTTTAGGTCACCTGCCCCTTTGCAAATCTGATGAAAGTATAAACCTCTCTTCCAAAATATGCCAAAACCCATTCCCAGAAGCAATGCACCCACTGGAAGTTAGAATCCTTTATAAATGAAGCCCCACTGAACAGGTGAGGAGGGCCCTGCACCCCACCCCTCCCTGGGGCTAGAGAGGTGTGCAAGGGGGGGCCTTCCCAGCCCCGCCCCCACTGCCCTGGTCTGCTCCAGGTTGGCTCCCAGCCCTCCTGGGCACCACTCACAGTTGCCTCCTCCCAGGGCAGCCAGGCAGGCGGGGGGGCCATCCTCTGGAGGAGGCGTGGAGGCCAGAGGTGCCCCCAGGTGAGGCCCGACTTTGAGTGTCCTCCCAGCCACCTAGAAAGTGTACGAATGGAAGGAACTTTCCTCAGGGCCCCCTTCCCCTCAGTTCTTGGCACCCAGGGAGGGGCTTGAGGGAGTTCATGACCCACCCCTCAAAATGAGGGGCTCATGTTTGTGGATCCCATGAGGTCTCTCAAAGGGGGTCTTTTTTTTTTTTCGAGGAAGATTAGCCCTGAGTTAACATCTGCTGCCAATCCTCCTCTTTTTGCTGAGGAAGACTGGCCGTGAGCTAACATCCATGCCCATCTTCCTCCACTTTATGTGTGGGACGGCTACCACAGCATGGCTTGCCAAGCGGTGCCATCCCGCACCCGGGATCCGAACCGGCGAACCCCGGGCCGCCAAAGCGGAACATGCACACTTAAGTGCTTTGTCACCAGGCCGGCCTCAAAGGGGTCTTTAACCCAAGGAGGTTAAAGACTTTGATCTTCCATGATCTATCCTGGGAGGGGGCAGGATTTGAGCCGTGGCCTGTGTGACTCCAGGATGCCCTCCACCAGGGGCGTCACAGGCTCGGAGGGGGTCTTTAGGAGGTGGTGTTTCCTGAGGACTGTGAGGCAGGGCCCAGGGCTGCCAGAGTCACCTGGGCTTTACCCCCCCTCCCCCGCCCTCTTCCGTGGCATCTGGTCCAGAGAGATCAATCACTCCCCAAGGAGGAGAGCCCATCCTGGGGCTTCACCGGCTCAGGGCTCCTGTCTCGCCCCCACCTCCACCCCCTGGACCCCAGAGACTTCAGCTCAGCTCGGCCCCAGTTTCAGCTGCAGGGGTGGGGAGGGCACACCTGAGCGGAGGGAGAAGTGGGGGGTGGTTTTCTAGGCCGTTGCCTGGGCAATGCCACCTGAGCTGGGCGCCAGGCACCTGTCGCCCGGGGAACAGTGCTGGCAGGGCCCCTCCCTCGGGAGCCGCCAGGGCCACTGGGCTGAGACAGGAGACAGATCGGATTCCGGAGAGTCCCCGGCGGGCAGGGGGACAGGCGGGGGTGTGCGATACTAGGGGAGCTGGGGTGCATCTGCATCAGGAAACAAAACGGGGCGGAGAACAAAGGCAGCAGGGGAGGGGCGGCGGGGGGCACTCAGGAGGCAGTGAGGTGCCTCATTCCTTACTCAGCTCCTGGTCTTCAGTCTCCCCATTCCTTTGTCTCCGCGTTCCCACATGCACTGATGTTCTTTCCTCCCCTCTTCCTTCCTGGTCACAGTACCCCCCACATTGACCCGGAGGACCCCCTCCCACCCCCAGCCCCACCTCCTCCCTGTAGCTTCGGCTTCCCCAGTCCTGGCCTCCCAGCTCCTCCCCTGCCTCGGCCTTAAAACCCCGCCTGCAGCCTGAGCCAGCAGAGTCCCCAAGTAGCACCTGCAGTGTGTGCACTGCACAGTGTGAACCTGCGCCAGCCTGAAGGTGGGTCGGAAGGGTCTGTGCAAGCTGGGTCAGAGGGGTGGTGGCTGGATGTGACTGCAGGGGGGCAGGAGCAGCAGCAGCCACCTGGCATCTGACAGGCAACCGGCCTCTGAGGGGACACTCGCCTCTTAGCTAAGCAGGACCGCGAGGCTGATTTGTGTTTGTCGAGGGTCAGAGACACACCTGTGAGGGGCACGGAGCAAGGAGGTGCCTTTCAAGAGCCCACAGATGTGAGGACTGTCCAGGCCTGAGAACGCCAACTTCCCCTTCTGCTGGGCGCCAAGACCCTCACCCAGTGTCTGCCCCACCCCTCCGAGTCAACCAGGCTGCCAACGGTTGAGAAGACCTAACCGAGGGCACAGATGGCTTCAACTGGTCTTGAACTACTGGGCATGACCCTGGCCGTGCTGGGTTGGCTGGGGACCCTGGTGTCCTGTGCCCTGCCCCTGTGGAAGGTGACTGCATTCATCGGCAACAGCATCGTGGTGGCCCAGGTGGTGTGGGAGGGGCTGTGGATGTCCTGCGTGGTGCAGAGCACGGGCCAGATGCAGTGCAAGGTGTACGACTCGCTGCTGGCACTGCCCCAGGACCTGCAGGCAGCCCGCGCCCTCTGTGTCATTGCCCTTCTGCTGGCCTTGCTCGGGCTGCTGGTGGCCATCACGGGGGCCCAGTGCACTACCTGCGTGGAGGACGAAGCTGCTAAGGCCCGCATCGTGCTCACCGGCGGTGTCATGCTTCTTCTCTCGGGCATCTTGGTGCTCATCCCCGTCTGCTGGACGGCCCACGCCATCATCCAGGACTTCTACAACCCCTTGGTGGCCGAGGCCCTCAAGCGGGAGCTGGGGGCCTCCCTCTACCTGGGCTGGGCAGCAGCTGCCCTGCTCATGCTGGGCGGGGGCCTCCTCTGCTGCACATGCCCCCCGCCCCAGATCGACCGCCCCCGCGGACCGAGGCTGGGCTACTCCATCCCCTCTCGCTCCGGCGCGTCTGGGCTGGACAAGAGGGACTACGTGTGAGGTGGAGGGTGTCCCCAGAAGACTTGACCTTATGCTGACACCCTGCTTAACCCTTGCCTTCTACTGTCAACCCCTCCCCAGGTGAAATCCACTTTCCAGAAGCTCCAGTCAGGTCTGGCTGCACCCACACCCACCTCATGGCCTGCCCCCACCTCTACTCAGGCAGGGCCTGAGCTGATGGGGGACCCTGGCCTGCCTCCGCCTCGCCTGACAAGTTGCTTCCTTCTGCTGTCTAGGACACAGGCTGGCCCTCCTCTTCCTCTCTGAGCCCTCCCCTACTCTAGGAACCTGGACCTCACCCAAAGGGCAGTAGCTCCTTGGCTCCAAAATGAGTGGATCATGCTCTCCCTGCTCTGGAGTTGGTCTCTGCCAGCCTAGCCACCACCTACATCCAGAGGCCCGGGCCAGGCCCTCTGGGAGCAGCCAGTCTCCCTCAGGCCAGAGGCCCAGCCCACCGTCACTGGTGGCCCACCCCAGCCCCACCCCTCACGTGCAAGTCAGGAATAAATAGAGCATTTGTAACTCGGCTCCTTTGATCTGTGGTTGGGCAGGGACGGGCAGGTGGACTCTCCAGGCCAAGGCCTGCTCCAGGTCCTGCCCGGTTGGTAACCTCACTCAGGTCATGCAAGGCATGGGGGCAACAAAGGAGATGAGCTACTTGCTCCCAGCTCCTCCTCCTGCTAGGCCAGCCCTCGGCAGCCCCCCAGCAACACCAAAGGCAAGGAACAAAACAAAACGTGCTTTATTTAGCAAAAACTGGTGAGTGTGGGCAGGGCATGGCAGAGTGTACAGGGGCTACGGGGGAGAGGGTCAGGGGTCTACTGCACAGCTGGGACCAGACTCAGGATGGAGGAGCCAGAGGCCAAGAGACTTGGAGGTGGGCATTCCTTGTAACTTATTACCTGCTCTCCTAGAGGCTACTGGAGGCTCAAGAGCCCCGGCGGTTCTAGAGGCCTGACCAGCAAGGGAGGCCCTGCCCCGGCAGCAGTAGGAACTCTCGGGGACAGGCTGACAGCCCCTGGACAGCAAGCAGCCTTCACACTGGACCCACAGCTCCAGGCTGGCCTCCCAGATGGGTATGTCCAGGGTGGAGAACGATCCAGAGATTTGGTTCCATCACCCAGAGGTGAGAAATGCCAGCAGCAGAGCCCAGAGGCAAAACTGAGTTTCTTCTTGGTTGGGTTATCAAACAGACTTAAAAAATACCACCCCCCAAAATAAAAAGCAAAACCAAAAGATAAAACAACCCCAAAGCTGTCATGGATCACCCTCTCGATGACTCCAGCTCAGGGTTAGGCTCCACTGTCAAGGGAGCCCCCACTCCCCTCCCCAATTAGACGTAATTCTTAGTAGGGTACTCGGAGGGACCCCCAGAGGTGGCATGTGGGGCAGATGCTGAGTATCGGGCCATGTAATGGCTGGAGCTCCGGGACCCCCCAGAGGGGCAGGTGCAGCACAGCAGCCCCCCACCCAGCAGCAGAAGGCCAGAGGCCGCCCAGCCCAGGTAGAGGGAGGCCCCCAGCTCCCGCTTTTGGGCTTCGGCCACCAGGGGGTTGTAGAAGTCCTGGATGATGGCATGGGCAGTCCAGCAGATGGGGATCAGGGTCAGGACCGCTGAGATGGCAAAGATGATCCCAGAGGCGAGCACCAGACGTGCCTTGGAATCCTTGTCCTCCACGCAGGTGGTGCACTTGGCCCCAGCGAGGTAGACCAGCAGGCCAAGGAGGGCCACGAGGAGGGCGATGACACAGAGGGCGCGGGCTGCCTGCAGGTCCTGGGGCAGTGCCAGCAGCGAGTCGTACACCTTGCACTGCATCTGGCCCGTGCTCTGCACCACGCAGGACATCCACAGCCCCTCCCACACCACCTGGGCCACCACGATGCTGTTGCCGATGAATGCGGTCACCTTCCACAGGGGCAGGGCACAGGACACCAGGGCATTCACCCAGCCAAGCAGCGTCAGGATGATCCCCAGGATTTGCAGGCCAGCAGAGGCCATGATGAGGTTGAGGTTGAAGTTGAGAGGAGCTGCATGGGAGCACAGAAGCAGAGTGATGTTCAGATGGGCACTGGTTTACAAGAGTAAGGAAGCAACCCAATCCTGGCTGTTTTGAGTGCAAACGAAATATCAAGCCTATACAAAAGTTGGTCCATGGCCTCAGCCACTGGGGATGCATTTTATCAAACAGCAAACTGCCAAAAAGAGGATGAGACAACAGAGCACCATTTCCAGGTGGTTTTCACTGGGCACACAGACCGGAGCTAGCTCTAGCCATGAATTTCAGGCTCAAAACTTGTCAGTTTCAACACCAAGATTAGAGATCCAAGCTTGCTCCCACCACCCAACAGGAGTGTCCAAACCCCTCACCCTAACTTGGCTCCGTATCCCAGAGAGGCGATTACCAGTTGATTTTAAGACCTTGTGTCCGGGTGACTCATCACCTGGTCTCGCCTGCCCCCATCTGGCACACCCAGCCCCCATCAAACCTAGGAGGGGCAAGAGAACCGAAACCCTCCCACCCAAAAGCACTTCCTTCCCTCAGGCCCCCGGCTGCCTCACTGGGTCCTGCTCCTCTGTCCCCAAGGTTGGGGACATTTTCTTGTGTATTTCTGCCCCAAATGCCATCATCTTAGGACACAACTTCCCTAAGAGAAGCTAAAACCCTTGGAGTCTGTCCGGTTAACCAGCTGCTCTGCAGCAGCGGGGGCACCCTCACCTGTCTCCCATCCCATCCCATCCCACTTCGTGTTGGAGGTCGCCACTGGGATCAGTGTTGTTCAGGGCCCTGTTGTGGCTCTTCAGTGCTCTAAGTTGCCGCGCGCGGCCTGGACAGAAACTTAGCCCCAGCCCCGGCAGTGTGGCCAGAGGGCAGACTCTCCACTCGCTTCTCGTTTGCACCTCGCCCTACACCGGCCGAGCTCAGGACTTCGGGGAAGATCGCACGGGGCCCGCCAGCCCGCATTCATCCCAACCCGGGCGTCAGCCCTCCAGGCCTCTGGCGGGGTTAGGGCCGGGGACACGCCGGCCTAGGCACCCGGCACCTTTCCCTTCCAAGCGAGCCCCAGCTCTCGGTCCGAGGGCGCCCCGTCCCGCTGTCGACACCTGTTTCCCTCTGAGTCCGACCCGAAAGAGAGTGTCCTCAGCCCCCCAGCCTGGGAACCCTGCGACCCGGAGAGGTTTAATGGCGGCGCCAGCAGCA
This sequence comes from Equus quagga, assembly GCF_021613505.1. Taxonomy (NCBI): domain Eukaryota; kingdom Metazoa; phylum Chordata; class Mammalia; order Perissodactyla; family Equidae; genus Equus; species Equus quagga. The sequence continues at coordinate 2,778,280 of NC_060273.1, forward strand.
GGGTCCTCTTCGGCAGGTGAGGGGGAGGGGAGCCCCGCCCCAGAGAGGCAGCGCAGGTGGGGGAGGGGAGCCGGGTTTCGGTGCCTTTGTCCTGGGGGAGGGGGAGGGGCGTTTAACCCTGCCGGGGCCGCCGAAGGACCGGATCAGCTCTGGGGCTTCCGTGTGGCCCCCACTCCGGGGGTCGCCGCCCGGGGGACCGCCGTCAGGTCACACGCACCCCCCACGCCGCCACGCCACATGCACCCCGCTCCTCCAGGCGTCTACCTGCTCACCCCAACACGCACACCTCCCCCAGGCTCACCTGCGAAGCAGTCCGCAGGGATTCGTAGGAGCCGGCCGAGTGTGGGGATGGGGGCGGAGGCGGGGGTCTTAAAGAGGCAATGACGTCACCGGACCACCGCCCGGGGAGGGGCAGAGACCCCAGTCCAGCCGCGGCAGGCGCGCGAATCCTAAACTCGTCAATGGGGGACGCTCGAGACTGGGCCCGCTGCGCCCGCATCTGGCCCGGGTGCCGGCTGGCGCCGGGGCCCGCAGTGGGTGAGACCCAAACGGAGCTTGAGTCACGACTCCGCCACTTACTAGCTCTGTGACCTCGGGAACTTCTCCCAACCTTCCTGAGCCTCAGCTTCACACTCTGCAAAATGGAGACAACAAGATCACATTTTACTATGTAACTATGTCCTAAGGTAGATATTAAAGAACACATTATTAAGAACCACAACAAATACATAGATATAGAGATTGGATTGGTGGTTACCAGAGGGGAAGCGGGGAGGGAGGAGGGCAAAAGGGGTGAGAAGGCACATGTGTACGGTGACGGATGGTAATTAGTGTTTGGGTGGTGAACATGATGTAATCTACACAGAAATCGAAATATAATGATATACACCTGAAATTTATATAATGCTATAAAGCAGTTACCTCAATAAAAAAAATAAAGGACACATTATTATTATGTTATTATTATGCCCCCGGGGGTTTTAAAGAAAGCTGCAATTATCTCTGCGATGGGTTGTTTCGTGTCTGATTTCCCTTGTCCCCAACACACGCCTCCCGGACTTGAGCTCCCAGAGGGCAGGGCCAGGCGGGTCTGCGTCCCTGCAGGGTCCCGGCCGCTCGCGCGCGGACACCGTGTTTGTGGAGCGAATGACTGAATTTAGCGGGCCGGGCTGGGCGGGACGTCCAGGAGCGGATCGTGGGGCCGGCCGAGGCGAGGGATCCGCCCCGGAAGGCGGGGGCGGGGGCGGGGCCGCCCCTGTCTGCCCCGCAGGCGGGCGGCTGGCACAGACGGCAGCGGCCGCCGGACGCGCACCATGATTCCCGGCCCGCTGCGCCCGCGGCTGCGGTTCCTCGTGCTGGGGCTCGGGTTGGCGCTGCTGCGCGCCGCCGCCGGGGAGCCGGTGCCAGGTATGCCAGGCGCGGGATCAGGGGCGGGCGGGAGGGCGTGGGAGCCGGGGGAACCCCCATCCCGGGATCGCGAGACCGGCAGTGGGGGCTTAGAGGAGCGGGCAGAACTGGGGGAACTAGGCGGACGTGGGGATCTGGGGTCAAGTGGTCTCCAGACACCGCGCTCCTTGGTCAGGGGAAGTCCCATCCCGCCTGGAACGTCATCCGCAGTCCCGGCCTCAGTTTCCCGCCTCTCCAACTCAGGAGGGGGCTTCTGTCCCGAAAGTCCGGACTCGGAAGTTGAGAGAAAGTTTAAGGGCGGGATGTCTCGTCCGGTGAGGGGGCACGCCCCCAGTCCGGTCAACATTGGGTCTGCCCAGCCCCAGTGACCCAAGAGTCCGGGGGGGTGTCGAGAGGCTCGGGGGTCTGTGCCCCCTATACCATGTGGGGTGCCCCCTTCCATCCGGTGACTTCAGTGCCCAGCTATGCGGGGGGAGGGGACCGGGGTCGGGCCCGGTGCCCGGGAGTGAGTCACCCGCCGGCGGCGGGGGGGGGGGTTGTGGGGACTTGATTCCCCCCCACCCCGCGTCCCGCGCTACGCCCCCTCCCCCCGCGCTGCCGTGTCCCGGTCGAGCCGTGCGGTCACCTGTGAGGAATGCGGGGGGAGGGCGCCGGTGACTCACGTTATTCGAGCCGGCCGACCCTGACCTCAGCCCCCAGAATAGCCGCGCCCCGCCCCCAGTCTCTGACCCGCGGCCCCCTCCCCAGGCACCACCCCTTGCTCTCGCGGCAGCTCCTGGAGCGCAGACCTCGACAAGTGCATGGACTGCGCGTCGTGCCCGGCGCGACCGCACAGCGACTTCTGCTTGGGCTGTGAGTGGGGGGCGGGGCCAGAGGCGAGCGGTCCCCTGACTGTGGGAGGGGGTTGCTAGGGTGGTGAGGGAAGCAGGGAGCTTCAGATCTGGGGAGTGAATGGTGGTGGGGGGGGGGCAGAGAAGCGGGAGTGGGGAAGGGACTCGAATCAGGGTAGGGGCCACGGTGGGGAAAAGGGTTGAGGGTCAGGTCTAGGGGGCGGGGCTGGCCCGGAGAGGGGCGAGGTCTGACCTCGAGTCCCGCCCCCAGGCGCTGCCGCTCCTCCAGCCTCCTTCCGGCTGCTGTGGCCCATCTTGGGGGGCGCCCTGAGCCTGGCCCTTGTGCTGGGACTGCTTTCCGGCTTCCTGGTCTGGAGACGGTGCCGCAGGAGAGAAAAGTTTACCAGTGAGTGTGCCCGGCCCGCCCGCCTGCCATCACTTCTCAACATCTCCCCTGCTCTTGACTACCCCTCTTCTTATCTTGCAGCCCCCATCGAGGAGACCGGCGGGGAAGGCTGTCCTGGCGTGGCGCTGATCCAGTGACAGGGAGCGCCCCCTGCCAGGAGGAGGCCTCACCTACTCATCATTCATTCATTCATTCACTCACTCACTCATTCTGGAGCCAGCCCCTGCCTCCCAGACTCACAGCCAGAGCCAGCCAGACTGCTCCAACCACAGGGGTGTGGAAGGATGGGGGTCGGGTGAATCACTTCTCTGAGGCCTGGTCTCAGGCTCCAGAGGAGCCTTCCAAGGTGTCTGACCGCCCTGTCCCTGGCTCCAGGACAGAAAAGGAGACCCAAGCTGGCTCACACCAGGCAGCTGACACTAAGGAACCGCAGCATTTGCACAAGGGGGTCCCCCTCCCCACCATGGCCTGGGGGCCAGGCTGACCTGAGGGACAGGCACACCACCAGGCCCCACCCACTCAGATGTACTGAAATTCCACCAAGGGGTCTCACCCTGGGGGGTTAGGGACCTGTTCCTAACACTAGGGGGCTGGCCCTCTAGTGGGGCTGGCCCGAAGACACTGCCCCTCAACCCCAAAAGGGGGGGAAATATTTATTTTGGGGAGAAAGTTTGGAGGGGAGGGAGAATTTATTAATAAAAGAATCTTTAACTTTAAATGGTTCGGAGAGTGGCCTGATCCCCAGCCCCACTTCCCAGAGCTGGCGGGAGGAGTGAGTCAGCCGCGGGGGCGGGGGCGAGGCTCTGACTCACACATTCTCAATGCCTGAGCCCAGCCTGCCCGACCTGGCCCGGGCCCTGACTGTTTTCCAGGGAAGATGTTGAGGAGAAATCACAGCGTCCAGCACCCCAGCCCTTACCCTCTTCCCAAAGGCCCTGGGTTCCAGACAGAAGCTTTCATTTACTCAGCAATCTTTATTCAGTTCTCCCGGGGGAGGGAGCTCTCTCCCCATGTTCCTGCTCCTCCCACCCCAGGGCTCTGTGAGCTCAGTGTCCTCCTCTGTTAGAGGAAGGTCCTGGTGCCCAGAGGCCCGGTCTGGAGGAAGAGCGGGGCAGCTGGTCCCTTCGTGGGGGTGCTGGTCTCCTCTGTTGTGAAGAAGGAAGGCAAGTAGGGGCACCGCCTGCCAGCACTCAGAGCTCCATTATGTCCCCAGCTGGGGTTGCAGGGTAGTGGGAGGTGGGGGTGTCCCCCAGCCTCAGTAGCCGGAGGGCCTCGGGGATCAGGTTCCCAGGGTAGCGCCAGAGAAACAGCTCAGAGCAAGGGCTCCTGGAAGAGGAATTGACAGGGTACAGGACTGAGGTTAGCCTCTCAGAGCCACCCCCCGCCAGGGGCTCCTGGGCTGTAGGCACCTTCCAAGAAGCCAAGATGGGAAACAGAAGTTGGCTAGAATCTAAAAATAGCAGAATGAGGCAGGGCCTGGAGATTGGCTGCGAGGGCGGGCTATGATCCTCCAGAAAGCCCAGCCGATGGATAGTGGATGTTGCCTACCTGAGTGGGGGAAGAGCTGCGAGGAAAGCCATGGGGGGGCTGCAGTAAGGGTGGTCATTGTGCAGGCTGAGTCGAGAGAAGTGGGTGGCCATGTTCTCCTCAGACAGGAACTGCTTGCGCAGGGGTTCCCTGGGGAGAGAGGGAGGCAGGCAGGGTGGGATATTCAGAGGGGAGGTAGTCTGATGGGGACCTGTGGTCTTGTTGGGAGTCCCTCCCTGCCCCCAAACTCACTGCTCCTCCTCCAGGCGCCGCTTGGTGCTCATGGGCACAGCTCCTCGGAGAGGGGAGCTGGGAAGAAAAGAGAGCCAGGTGCACCCCATCCCGAGGATCTGCCTGCCTGAGCCTGCAGGGTCAGCCAGGAGCCCCCAGTCCATGCCTGTCTCAGCTGACGCCCAAGTCATCCCTCTCTCCCGGGCTATCCAGCAGCCTGCCGCAGAAGTCTCAGTTCCGAGCCTCCAACCCCGTCTCAGCTCATGTGCAAGCCCTGACAACTCGCCCTACCGCGTGTCACCCTGCAGGCCACCCCTGAGCCCCTAGCCAAAGCTCTTGCGCTCCTGGGCCAGGGCCACCCAGGGCACCCACACACACCTCGTGTCCAGGCCTCGGGGCGCCCCCGAGGCAGCCCGCGGATCGCGCTGGGCCCTACCCGGGGGGCCTCGCTCCAGGGGCTGCTGCAGGATCATGGGGGTTCGGGGTCCTGTGGGCAGGGGTGGGATCCAGGCGACAGGGGCGGAGCCTGAGGGCGTGGCCCAACGCGAGGGGCGTGACCTTAGGCGCGCGCAGTGGGGAGGTTCTGCGCAGGCGTGGAAGACGGGCGGCGCGCGGCTGGAAGGCGGGTCTGTTTGGCAGGGTGGGGGAGGGGATCCGGCGTAGCGGGGCTGTGGTGGGCGCCACTTAGTGTCCGGGATCTTCGCGGCGGTCACCTCGGTTCCTGGGGCTCGGGCTGGTACGCGGCAGCTGCTTTCGCGCCACGTTGGCCAGCGGTGTTGGGGCGGCGGGGTGCCAGGAAGGAGAGCCGCTCGCGTGCACGTCGGGATTGGTGAGATTGCGTCGCGCGCGGAGCACTCTGGGACTTGTAGTTCTCGAGATGGAGCGAGCTGTGCCGCACGCCGTGCCCCTCGGTCAGGTGAGGCGGGCGTGGTGCGCGGTGCCTTCTGGGCTTTGTAGTCCATGCCGGGCTCGGAAGGGGCGGGCGAGGAGTTGTTCCCTGAGTCCTGTTTTGCGTTGGCTCTTCGTGGGAGTTGGACTCTGGCCTGGGGGCTGGAGAGTCACCCAGAAATCCTTCGGGGGCCTAACACGAAAGTGAGAGAGTAGGGATTAGAAATACGTTTTATGTAGAAATACGTACTGGGGTAATAGAGCCACTTTTTAAGCGCTTTCTACGAGGCAGCCCTATGTGAAACTATACAGTAGCACATCCAGTCTGACAAAATCTCCCTTGCGCTCCATTTGACAGCTGAGGAAACTTGGACGAGAGGCTGGGTGCTTGCTCAAGGTCCTACTAGGCATCACACCTCAACTCTCCCCTTTCTCAGGAGCCACCCCTGGCACTGTGTGGGCAGGTGCCCACTGGCTGGGCCGCCTCAAAGGAGGGCTGAGCAGTCTGGGCAATGGGAGGCCGGAGGAAGGTGTCTGTGGATTGGAGGTCCCAGAGGTTTCAGACAGCCTTCATCTGGCCTCTCCCCACAGATGGAAGTCTTTCAGACCCTGCAGCGCCTGCACATGACCATTTTCTCGCAGAGTGTCTCTCCCTGCGGGAAGTTCCTGGCGGCCGGCAATAATTATGGGCAGATAGCCGTCTTCAGGTACCCTTGCTCCCCACCACCCCTTAGCTCTGGCACCTGGCCTTCCTGGGACTGATGCCCCCTGCTTCTGACTCTCAGGCCCCCCTCCCCTTTCCCTTCAGCTTGTCTGCTGCTTTGAGCTCTGAGGCCAAGGAGGAAAGTAAGAAGCCTGTGGTGACCTTCCAAGGTGGGTGCAGCCGTTGAGTGTGGCTTTGGGGACCCCAGCGTGGAGGAGGGGAGCAGGCCAGGGGCACTCAGGCTCTCCATTTCCGTTTAGCCCATGATGGGCCTGTCTACAGCATGGTCTCCACTGATCGACATCTGCTCAGTGCTGGGGATGGGGAGGTGAAGGCCTGGCTTTGGGCGGAGATCCTCAAGAAGGTAAGGAGCGTGGGGCTGAGGGAAGCACTGGGGCGCCCAGCCCCAGAAAGAGAGAACCTTTGAGGTCACCCAGTGTTTCCTCTATGAAGGGCTGTAAGGAGCTGTGGCGTCGTCAGCCCCCGTACAGGTGAGCCAGGGCCATGTGGCAGAGGGCATGTGGGGGTGAAGGCATCCCTTAGCAGAGCTGACACCGCTTTCCCTCCCCCAGGACCAGCCTGGAAGTGCCTGAGATCAATGCTTTGCTTCTTGTCCCCAAGGTTTGAACTCTTTGTGACTAAGGCGCTGTCCTGCCCTCTTGGCCCAAACTTTGATCCTTCCTCCTCTCCCTGTCCTGATTTGACATTGACTTCTGACCCCACCCTGCCTTCCTCTGCAGGAGAATTCCCTCATCCTGGCAGGGGGAGACTGTCAGTTGCATGCAATGGACCTTGAGACAGGGGCCTTCACGGTGAGAGGCCCAGGGAGCTGGGGCGGTCAGGCTGGCAGCCAGGGGCATTCTTCCTGGATCTTCTCCTGACACTCTCTCTCTCCCTGCAGCGGGCCCTCCGGGGCCACACAGACTACATCCACTGCCTGGCGCTGCGGGAGCGGAGCCCTGAGGTGCTGTCAGGTGGCGAGGATGGGGCCGTGCGGCTTTGGGGTAAGGGAATGTCTGGTTGGAGGGAAAGGAGGTGGTGAGGGAGGCTGGGGTGAGTCGGGTGCCTGTCATCCTTCTTCCACACACAGACCTTCGCACGGCCAAGGAGGTCCAGACGCTCGAGGTCTACAAGCACGAGGTGAGGGCACACCCCATGCTGTCGTCCCTTCCTTCTCCCTGGGCATCCTCTGTGTCTTCACCTCCTCCTCTCTTCCCCTCCTCCCTCCCAGGAGTGCTCGAGGCCCCACAATGGGCGCTGGATCGGATGTTTGGCAACTGACTCAGACTGGATGGTGAGCTGGGCAGAATACAGGATGGGGTGGCAGCTCCAGGCCCTGCCAGTTGAGGGCCTGTGGCTCATGGTGGCTGGGGACCCCCACCTTTCTGCCCAGGTCTGTGGAGGGGGCCCAGCACTTACTCTCTGGCACCTCCGATCCTCCACGCCCACCACCATCTTCCCCATGCGGGCTCCACAGAAGCACGTCACCTTCTACCAGGACTTGGTGAGGCCCCGTCTTGCTTCTGCCACCCCTGTCCGGCTCCCCTCTCCAGCCGACCCCTGAGCCTCCTTCCTACCCTCTACAGATTCTGTCAGCTGGCCAGGGCCGCTGTGTCAACCAGTGGCAACTGAGCGGGGAGCTCAAGGCCCAGGTGCCTGGCTCCTCCCCAGGGCTGCTCAGCCTTAGCCTCAACCAGCAGCCAGCAGCCCCTGAGTGCAAGGTGGGTCCTGCAAGGGGCTGTGGGGATCCTGGGAGGCCAGTGGCATGTGGGTAGGTCAGTCACCCTCCTCTTGCCTCCAGGTCCTGACAGCTGCGGGCAACAGCTGCCGGGTGGATGTCTTCACCAATCTGGGCTACCGGGCCTTCTCCCTGTCCTTCTGACCTCTGGCAACACCACCCCCCATCCCAGGGGTTGGAGTGTTTTTTCTTTTTTTTTTTTTTTTTTAACAAATAAAATTTCAAGCTTTCCTTCCATGCGCTTTCTTCCCAAGAATGGAGGCCAAGTCGGTGTAATGATTTATATATTACTCTGATCTTGATACATAAATACCCACCCCCACCCCTGTCCTGGAGCATGCCAGGGCCAGGGGGCCTAGTGCTTAGAAAAGATAGACCTATATGGATTAGAAAAATAGACAGCTCTGCCCCACCTGCTCCCGCCACCCACCTGGGGCCCCTGGTCCCCAAAGCTGGCCCCTGCTCCCACTGAGCCCCTGCCCAGTCTCCCGGGGCGGGGAGGGCACTAGCCCCGTTTGGAAGACAATCTGTTGCTCCACTGGCCAGAAGAGGAAAGTGAGCCAGAGAGGGCAAGGCGGCCCCCTCGGCCCTGCCTTCAGGTCCTTCGGAAGAGATTGCTGAGGCGCAGCGAGAAGCGCGGCGCGGCGCGGCGCGGGGCGGACCCGGCCGCGCTCAGCTCCTTCTGGCGTTGCGAGCGCAGCTGCTGCCCGATCACCACCTGCATGTCGTCCTGCGGGCGGGAAGCGCGCGGGGGGCGGGTCAGCGCGCCGGCCCCGCCCCTGCCCCGCCCCCGTGCCGCCGGTCCCGCCCCTCACCTGCCAGGCCTCCAGCTCTTGCGTCAGCGCCACCTTCTGGCGGATGGTGCGAAGCAGCTCCCGGGAGAGGGAGTCGCGCTCCAGAGAGACGCGGCCGAGCTCCAGCGACAGTTCCAAGGCTCTGCAAGGGAGAGGGGCAGACAACGGGTCCGAGGGCGCTGGGGCCTCAGCGAGCCAGGGGTCCCGGCGGGGCTCCTGGACCCGGGCGGGAGCGGGGCCGCCAACACGGAAACCAATGAAGTCAGAGGGCCCCTGGGTCAGAATGGGGTTTAATTATAGCCCGTATCACACGTGGAGGATAGGAGGCCCAGAAGGGCCAGAGTGGTCCTGGGGCCCGTGGCCCCGCTGGGGCGGTGGGTGGTGCACAGGCAGGCTCACTTGTTCACGGCCTCGTCCCGGTCCGAGAGGGCTCCGCTTAGGGCCTCCTCGGGGTCCTCCTGCGCCCGCAGCTCCTTCTGCCTTTGCAGCTCCTCCCGCAGGGACTGTAGTTCTGCCCGCTGCAGCGCGATCTGCGGGCAGGGGAGGGGGCAGAGAAGCAGGCAGGCCCCGGGGTCTCCCAGCCCTTGCTCTCTCAGGCAGCCCGGGCTCCAGCTCCCCCGGCCCTCCCCTGCCTGCTTCACAAACAGCTCGGGCAGCTGTGGCCCCGTACTGGAGACGAGTCTTCCCAGCTCCTAGGCTGGTGCCGGATGGGGCAGAGCGGAGCTAGTTGGATGCATGGAGAAGCACTGGGAGGTGAGACTAAGGGGGGATGTGGTCCAGGAAGTCTTCCTGGAAGAGGTGGCATAAACTGCCTCTTAAAGCGTGACTACAAGTTTGTTAGGATGAAGGGCGATCCAGGTAGAGAGGGATTAGTGGGCAAAGGCTCGGAGGTGTAGATGGGAAAGAGAAACTGGCTTTGGAAGGGGCTATGCATCAAGCACTATGCTCCTCCCTACCCACCTCATCCTGCAGCAGGGCCACTTCCGCCTCCTTCTCCTCCAGTATCTCTCGTGGGCTCAGGGATGCTCGCTTCTTGGGAGGCTCCAAGCTCTCCTCCTGGAGCGACGGCTGGTGGCTGGACGCCTCCTGGGTCTCCGGGGACAGAGTGGTCTGCTTACCAAAGGAAACGGTCGGTCAGTTGAGGTGTCGAACCTCGTGGGAAAAGGAGGAGGGGCAGAGTCTGCAGCCCTCCTGTATGACATGCCTGGAGGCAGGTGGGCCGCGAGCTCACCGGGGCGTCTCCGCGTCCCTCCGCGTTCTGGCCCTGGTCGCCGTCGAGGCTATGGGCAAGCTCCGACTGCAGCGAGGCGCCTGACACGTCAGCGTCCTGAAGGCGCGACTCCTCCTCCAGCTCGGAGACGCGCCGCTGCAGCCTGTGCAGCGCGCTCAGCGCCTCCTCGGCCTCGGAGCGCGCGCGTTCCAGCTGCGCACCGACCCAAGAACAGACAGAAGCGCGGGCGGTTTGCCGGGTGCGCCCGGCGCCGGTATCCCGCAGCCCGCCTACAGGGGCCGCCTGCGCGCCGCGGAGAGCCAGGCAGCCCGCCGCATCCGGGCACGCCGGCCGCTAGAGCCTGATCCCTTTTCTGGATCTCTGGACGGGCTTGGACCGCCGCTTCCCCTCGGCCGACACCAATTTCCTAGCCTATAAAGCATGGCGCGGACAGGCGCCCGGCTTTGAAGTCCCCCATCACCCTCCCTCCAGCCCCACTCCAACCGGTCGCCTCACAGAGCCCCGCCCCCTCCCCGACGGGTCCACCTTCTTACTCACTAACTGCTGTCATCCAACACTGATCCTTCCTTCCTTCTAAGCCAGCGCTGCGCTGAGTGCCTCACACCCTCACAACAGCTCTGTACCATTACCATCCCATCTCACGATGGGGAAACTGAGGCTAAGCGCCCCACACTAGCAAGAAGGGACACTGGGATAAGAACCCAGGTAAGCTGACCCCAAAGCACAAACACCAGAGATCTCAAACATGAGGCCATGCTGCCTCTTCTCGTTCCCTTTTCTCCATCTCCGCTGTCTCAGACCTGGTCTAGGTCAGCATCGTCTCTGGCCTGAGCTCTGGCCTCAGCCCTCTCCCTGGCCTCCCAGCTGCAGTGCTCTGATGCATTCAAAGAGCATGCTACCCCTGCCCAATACCCTGCCATGGCTCCTACTTGCCCTTGGGCTAATGCCTATGCTCCTGTGGCCCAGCTGCTGGGGCTCCCAGTGACCCCTCTCTGGCCTCATCTCCCAGCAAGTCCTGAGGTGGTAGCCAAGGCCCCAGCTGAATGGATGCGCCCACCCCAACCCCATGGGTCACCTCGAGGCTGTGCTCCCGCCTCTCCCGCCTCAGCAGCAGCAGCTCCTCATGAGTTGCCTGTAGTCTGCCCTGGCCCTGCTCCATCTCCTCACGCAGGCCTCGGATCTGGGCCTCCAGGTCCTGCCGGCGGCTCTGGAGCATCTGGTTCTGGGGAAAGGCCTCAGAGCTGGAGGGGATGTGCTGGGCCAGCCTCGAAGAGCCCCCAGCCCCGCTTTCCTGGGTTGACAGGCCCCAGCCCCAGCCAGCACTCACCTCCCCCTGCAGACTCTCCAGCTGTGTCCTCAGCTCTGCCCCAGCCAGAGCCTGAGCCTGGCACTGCCCCCGAAGGCCATCAAGTTCTTTCTGAAGCTCCTGCTCAGTCTGTGAGGCCTGGGGGTGGGTTGGGGGTGGGCAGTGGAATCCTCTGCTGGCCCAAGCCTCAGCCTCATGCGCAGTGTACCCACCCCCCACCAGGACCCAGGCATCTGCCCCCACCTTGCCCAAGGACCTGGGGTCAGGGCTGTCCCACCTGGGCCAGCTGCTGGCTGAGCCGGAGGTTCTGCTCGCTGAGCTCACTGAGGGCCCGTGCCCGCTCGCGTCCGCTGTCCTGCTGCTCAGAGCGCTGCTCCCCGAGCTGGGCCCGCAGGGCCTCCACGTCCCCCTCCAGCTCCACAGCCCTGGCCTCCCACTCGGCTCCCCGTGCGGCCAGGCCCTGGCGGAGCTCATGGTTCTCCTGCTGCAGCCGCTGTGGGGGCCGGGACAGTGGGTCAGGCACAGAGAGGGAGAGATGAAACTGCAGTAGACACAGAGAGACTGGGACGGAGAGACAGAGACCCAAAGAGAGTCTGAGAGGGTCTGCGACAGGCATGAAAGCAAGAGAGTGGAGAAGGTGGCCGAGGAGAGACCTGACTAGAGACTCGGAGAGAAAGGGGAGCAGCAGAGAGAAATTTCCAGGCCAGACAGGAGGGGCTGACCCCAGGGCTGGATGGGGGTGGGGCTCCCTGATCCCCTCTTACCTCTGGCAGCCGCCTGGGTTTCTGAACCCGAGGTTGCAGGCGCCGTTTCTGGCGCCGGAGTCTGGCTGAATTTAGGCCCCGGCCCATGGCCTCACACCCCTGTGTCCCAGGGACTCTGGAGTGCAGCCTCCACCTGGCCCCTTCTCAGCCCCTCTCCCCAGCGCCTCCTGGCCAGCTCCCTCTAATTAACCCTGATCAGCCCCGCCCTGGCCCCATGCCTCTGCCTGCCTCCCCAAAACCTGTCTGACAAGCGGGGGGATGCGCCTGGCACACCCAGATGCCCAGCTTGAGGAGGCGGGCAAGTTCGGGGCCCGCCCCCGGCCCCCACTCTCTATGGACTGTCAAAGCAGGAAGGTGACGCTTGCCAGAGCTGTTGTGATTATCAGCAGGTAGCTGCAGTTATGAGCAGGGACCCACCAGGTCCCGTGTCAGCGCTTTACCTGGATTATTTCATTGAATCCACTAGAGTTCGAATCGTTAAGGTCCTTCTTATTTTACAGATGGGGAAACTGAGGCTCAGAGACGTTAAATGCCTTGCCCAAGAATACACAGTGAGTTAGTGAACCAGGGATTCCAACCCAGGCAGCCAAGCTCTTAACCAAATACTGTGGGGACAACACAGCTCTAGGATTAAGCCCGCAGCTTTGGGGTCTGATTGTCCCGGCTGGCGCCCAGCTCTGCTGCTGCTCTGTGGCCACGCAAGTCCCATAATATCCCTGATTCCCATCCATCCATCCATCTATTCCTCTACCCTTTCCTGAGCTCCTCCTGTTCTGGGGTCTGGCTGTCAGCAGGAAGTGACACCACCAAGTCCCCTGCCCCAAGCAGCTTAGGGTCACAGGATCATAGACAAGTGGACACATGCTTGAGCCAGGTAGTTTGGGAGGGACAGTACGGGCTGTAGAGAAGCCCTGGGAAGTGATGAAGAGGAGCGGGGTGGGGTAGGGGATCCTTCAGGAGGAAGTGATGTCTGAATTGACTCCTGCAGGGTAAGAAGGAAGAGGGCTGCTTGCAAGAAACAGCAGGTCCAAAGGCCCTGAGGGAACAAGCTTGGGTTACTCAAGGAACTGAAAAGAGGAGGAGGGGTGTGCGGCTGAGCTGAGGTCACGGAGGGCCTCACGCAGGGCCTTGCAGGCCCTGGTGAGGAGTCTCAGTTTCATTTTAAGTGTGATGGGGAGCTGTTGGGAGATCCTGGGCAAGAACTGAAATGATCTGGTTTGCAATTTTTGAAGATCCCTCTGGCTGTCCCGTGGAAAATGGGCTCCAGGGGGTGAGAGCAGAAGCTGGGACCAGTGAGGAGGGGCTGCAGTGTCTGGGGCAGTGGTGACAGAGGCTGCAGAGACCATGAGAAGAGGGTGGACTCAGAATCTAGTTTAGAAGAACAATCGACAGGGCTCGCGGCAGTGGGAGGAGAGGTCAGGATGCAGAGGCTCTGGTCCTGAGGTGAGAGGCTAGGATTGGGTCAGAGGTGATGAGGTCATAGAGGCAACAGGGCCACCTATGCTGAGATGCCCATTAGGTGGCCCGGTGGAGAGGGTGTGGGGTGGTAATCTACACATGTCAGGTTTGGGGCAGTGGTGGGGGCTGCCGACAATGTGGAAACAGGGGTCAGTGGTGTCCAGGTGTTTAGGGGGCCAGATGTGACCGCCAGGGTGAGAGTGTGGCTGACAACAGAGCCTGGGGCGAGGAGAACTGTTCCTACCTCACAGGGTTGGGTGAGACCTGACCAAGACAGTGCATGGAAAGTGCTTAGACCAGAGCCAGGCGGGGAGGGGGCGCCCGGTAACTGTTGCCTGCATTGCGCTATACTGCAGAGGAGCTGGACCCAAGATTCAGAGAGGACTGGCAGCTTGCCCAGGGTTACACAGCCAGGCAGGGGTCTGAACCCAGGTCTTGATTTGTCCTCGGAACCCATGTTCTTAACCACTGAACAACACTGCCAGGGGGACTGAGTCCAGCCCTGAACTGTTCCAGAGGCATCCATGTGCCAGGCTTTCCTCCCCTGCCCGCCTGTCCTCCACCGGCCCACCCCTGCCCTGCCGCCAGCTCACTTCCTCACGCTCAGAGTACTGGGCGCTCAGCGTCTCCAGCTGCCGCTGCAGCTCCTCGTTGCGCTCCAGGAGCATTTTGCCAAGCTCGGCGGCCAGCAGCAGGTCTTTCTCCTTCTGCTGCAGATGCAGGGCCAGGTCCTCGGGCTCCTGAGGCCCCGGGCCCCCTCCCAGGAACGAGTCCCGCCGCTCCAGCACGAAGGGGAAGAAGCCCTCGTCGCCGCTGGGGGAGGCGCCCCCTGAGAGTAGCCCCGAAGGGAAGCCTGGCCCTTCTGGGGAGCTCATGTTGCCTGCAGCGTCTGTGGGGACAGGTAGCCACAGGACACTCTACCCTGCAGTCCAATGGGGTTCGCTCCCCGCTGGCCAAGCCCGGGCCCTCCCGCAATTTTCTACCTGCCCACTGGCCCTCCCAATCCTGCAGCCAGGGCCTCCCTGGGCCATGGAGGACTAACGATCTGTGTCTTGATCACCCAGCTCCGTTAATGTCCCCGGGGTAAACTGAGGCAGAGAGAAGCAGGAAATGAGCTGACCTGCCTTCTGCCTCCTGCAGGCCTTCTCTCCTCCCAGGAAACCTTGCCCCAGTGCTCTGGGACCACAGGCCACCCCAATGACAGTCCTTGCCCCCAAATCTTCCCAGAATCCAGGTTCTGAGGGACTCAGGGCTTAGGGATGAGTCCAGCCCCTTCTCCTCCCAAGATTCCAGGGCCTTGGCAACTTAGGTGTGCTGACTCCCTTGTCCCCACAAATCCAGCCCCTCCTCTTCCAGAAGCCCAGGGCCCCAGCTCCTCAGGGCTCAGATGCCCTGGTCCCCAGCCCCCTGCCCTCCCAGGTATCCTGGCCCTTGTTCTCCTATTTTGTCAGGACCCAGGGGTTTTGGTCCCCACTGCTTGCAATTTGGGTGCCCAGACCCTCAGTTGGCCCCTCTGGAGTGTTGGCCCCAGCCCACTTTCCCAGGGCCTGGGTGTCGGGCCCAGGGCAGGGCCAGCAAACAGGTTGTGCTGGCGGCTGCAGGCGGCGCTCCAGGTTTCTGTTTACTTCCCGGCCCGCCCCTAGGGATGGAAGCCTGGTGGCGCTCGCCTAGGGCGGCCCAGGGCTGGCGGGTCAGGGGCTCCGGAGGGAGAGGACACGTGGGGCTTCCCAGGCATGCTCCTCCCTCCAACCCTCCTAAGGTCTCCCCACACTCTACACCAGCTACACACACACACACACACACACACACACGCACCTGTCCCTCTCTCTCCTCCCCTCGTCGGATGTCCAAGCCTCAGGACCCAGGTGCCGCGGTATTCCCGGCCCAGCTGCCTCCAGGCCAGACCTGGGGGTCTCCCTGACAGGGCTGATCCGACTCCGGAGAGCCGGGGGCGTCTCTCTTTCTCCCCCCTCCCCTCAAGGAGCTGCCGTTTAGCATCTCGACCTCGGCATCAGGGCCCCCAGCCCCTCGACCCCCAGCCCCAGGCACCCAGAGCCCGGCCATCGTCTGCCTTCCTGACGGCGTCCCCCGCCCCCCAGGCGTCCACACTGAGGCCACCTGGCCCTGTTCCGCCCCAAGCTCGAAGGGTCCCTGTCCTCGGCGCCCCCTAGCTCTCACCTGCCGACGCCGGGCTCCCTCCGAGGCCCCCGCGGTCCCCGATGCCCTCTTCCGGAGGCGGCGCCAGGTGCACTGGCCGCACAGGTGAGGGGGCGGGGCCGGGGCGGGGCCGGGGCGCCCCCTGGTGGCCGGAATGGGCAGGCGGTGGCGAAGGAAAGGCGCCTCCACCAAGGTCCGAGGCACTGACCCATCTTGCTGCCATTGGAAACGACAGGGCCCATTAATTGAGCACCTACTGTATGCAGACCTCACGCTGAGCAACTTTCTCCTCACAACTGCCCTGCGGGACAGGAAATTATTAACAATCATAACAACAAATCTAACCTGTCTGAAGCATTCTAAGTAAGCTGTTAGGAACAACTTGTTTACTTTCACGACTTCCTAATGAAGCAGGAACTGCAATTATCCCCATTTTACAGATGAGGAAACTGAGGCTCGGAGAGGATCTGACTTGCTTGGGGCTAGATGGACAGAACTTGAATGTGAACTGCAAAAGTGTGACTTCAGTATGTGTGCGCTTATACCAACTGGTGCTGCAGGCAGGGGCAGATAAAGCGACTTGCCTGTAGCCGCATCTTAGTCCGAGTGGCTCGATTTGAGGCCCTCAGTTCCCAGGCAGCCCAGAGCTGGATACCATGCTCCAGTCAGGGACAGAGGTCTTCGTGTGGAGACCAGGAGGGTCCAGGGCTGGCTCCGGGCTTCAGCCCAGTGCAGCCTGAGTGTGCGGCTGATGCCCCAGCCATGGCCTGGTGGCTTGTCACAAGTCTCCTCAGACTTCCAGGGTCCCCTGGCCTGGTGAGCAGGGACAAGTGGAGGGCTGGGAGCAATGGTGTGCTGGTAACTCTTTAACAACAGGCTCTCTGGGGGAAAGCAAGCCCCAGTTTGCTGCCTTTGCCGGTTTCTGTGGTGTAAATACTCCCTCCACGGCTGCTTTCAAGCTACAGACCCGACGTCATTGAAGGTGAAGTTGGGCGGAGATGTGCGTAATCAGCTTTTGCCGGGCAGTGCCAGCGGGGTCCCATACACCTCTGGCTGGGGGTCAGGACTCCTGAGTCTCAGGGAACTGGGGGCCTAGTTGCCTGGGTCCTAGGAAAATAAGAGGAAGGTGGGAGCTTGGACTCCTGACTTGTGGGAAAATGGGTGCAAAGACTCCTTGGAGGGGGTGGTGTAAGTGCTGGGACTCCTGGGTCCCTGGGCTGGGACAAGGTTTCCTGCCAGCAGAGAGCAGGGGTGCCAACTCTTTTGCAAAGGAGTCTGAGTGTTGCACGGCCTAGCAAGGCCATCATTTTCTCCCGTAGCACCTGTGGGAACAACCTGGTGGGCTTTGGAGGGCTGGAGACCCCCTGGTCTCCCCTTGGTGCTGCCATCTGACCCCCTCCAACTGCCAGGGTCCCCCTGAGCCCACTCATACCACGCCCACACTCAGCATACCTTCCCTGAGCCCCCTTCTGCCACTTAGGGGCCAGGCTCATCTGGAGATGAAGTGGCCAAGGCCCTACTCCCAGGAGTGTCACAGTCCACCCAGGAGCTGGGAGTGGGTGTAGACCTATCAGAAACGAAGCGATACAGCAGCAATACAGCTCGGCTCCTGGGCGCAGGTATCACATGGCTTCGGTCCAAATCCCAGTTTGGCCACTTATCAGCTGTGCACACGTACATCGTTCCGCTGATTAACCTGCAGCCCTCAGTTTCCCCATTTGTAAAGTGGGGGTGATAACAGTTCCTAGCTTACAGCGTTGTGAGGATTAAATGAGGGTGAAGTGCCATCCCTTGGCTGATGCTGGCGATGCAAGAGGTGACTCACCACGAGTGTTACAATATACTCCATCCTCACAGCAACCTGTGAGGTCAGGCCACTCACAGCCATGAGCCAGCTCAGAGAGAAGTGATCTGCCTGTGGCTGCATGGCCGACCTCTTATCCCAGCTTGCCTGGCTCCCAGCCCTAGTCACTTTTTGGACATTTGAATCTGGCCCCAGCCTCCTCTGGACCCAGGAGTTCTCACCTCCAGCCTCCCTGCTGGACCTGAGTTCTGGCCCTCACATCCCCTCCCCCAGCCTCCCTGCTGATCCCAGGTGGAAGATAGAGAGGAGGGACAGAGCGGCCCCAGGGAAGCCCTAGGGAGGCTGGGACTTCTGCAGATAAGGGAAGGGATGATAACCCAGCCCTCACCTGCTCTCTGACTGTCCCCAAACAAGCCAGCTTCCTGGAGCCTCCCATGCTTAGACCCGAACCACCTGGGGGGTCCCTAGTGTTCCAAGTATTGGCTCTGGGGTCTTCTTCCTGGGGAAGGCTTCACAGACTTCACAATGCCTTGGGCAGACTATGCTGGGCACCTGGAGGCCAGCAGAATGCCCCACTGCCTTCCCTGCCCCCTCCACAGAGGCAACCAGTGGGAATGGCATGGTTCCAGACCCAGGCGCCTGCAGGCTTTTACGGTATATACAAAGTTTGTGAACAATAAATAGTATTGTTCAGAGCATTTAAAACCCTTATATAAAATATTTCACACTGAATGCATTGTTCTGAGGTTTGCTTTTCTGTTTAACCTGGTGTTTCCATGTTTTTCCCAAATTAAAAAAAAAATCAGCTTTAAGTTGAGGTAGATATTCATTCCCTAGCGCTGCTGTAACAAATAACCACACACTGGGTGGCGTAAGCAACAGAAATTCATTGTCCCATAGTTCTAGAGGCCAGGAGTCCGAGGTCAAGGTTTGGGCAGGGTTGGTTCCTTCTAAGGGTGAAATCTATTCCACGCCTCTCTCCTGGCTTCTGGTGTTGCTGGCAATCCTCGGCGCTCCTTGGCTTGTAGATGCGTCACACCAATCTCCACCTCCATCTTCACGCGGCCCTCCCCTCTGGGTCTTCTCTGCATCTCTGTGTCCCATCTCTCCCTCTACTTTCTCCTTTAAGGACCCCAGGATCTAGGGCCCATCCAAAAACCAGGATGATCTCATCTTGAGATCTTTAACTACTTACATCCGCAAAGACCCTATTTCCAAAGAACGTCACATTCTCGGGGACTGGAGGTTAGGACTTAGGAATATTTTTGGGAGGATACAATTCAACCCACTATAAGGAATAATTTATACATAATAAAATTCTCCAATTTTAAGTGTTTCATTTGGGGAGTTTTGACAAAAGTGTAACTACCACCACGATCATAGTATAGAACACTTTCACAACCCCTCAAAGTTCCCCATGATCCTTTGCAGCCAATCTCGCTCACCACCCCGGCTCCTGGCAACCACTGATCTGCTTTCCGTCACTGTTATTTTGTCTTTTCCAGAATGCTCTCTAAATGGAATCGAGTACAGTGTATGGCCTTTGGGGCCTGGCTTATTTGACTTGACACAGCGCTTTGGAGATTCAGCCATGTTGTACATATCCATTGAATCAGTAAGTTTGAGAACTTCTCAAAGCTAAAGAAAAATTGTAGGAATAATATAATGAACACCCTCCACTTAGGCTCACAATTGTGAACATTTTGCCACCTTTGCTTTATCTCTGTCAATTTAAAAAGCAAATTTGCCTTTTATTTTATCTCAAAATGAGTTTATTCAAGAACAGCCAAAAGAATGACAATTCCAGATGTGCATGCTATGGTGAACCATAGGCAAATCCAGAAAACAAAGGAGGGGAGCTGCCCGTATGGAGAAAAACGGGGAGTAGGGATGGGCTGTTCTAAAGGAAATTCCACCGGGGGAAAGTAGCAGTTCAGGGCGGCGATGGCTTCTCCTTGGCTGAGCTGCAGCGTTTCTCACTGGCTGAGATGTTACCTGGTGGAGAGAGAAGTCTTCCTTCAGCAGTCAAGTAGTTTGACTTCCTGCTGGAGATGCAGGATTGGTGTAATTGACCACGTGTGATGGGGTGAGAGCTCCGCCTACGGGCCTTCCTGACTCCGATTTAGTTAAGGTTTCTTTTATTAGTTTCCACATCTCTTACACTACACACACCTGCACACGTTTCGCTAAACTACTGGCTACTTCAGCTTGCATCTTCTGTGGATGCAGATATCCTCCTACATAATCGTGTACCATTGTCATGTGATAAACTGAACATTGATAAAATGGGTAACAATAATCTTACCTAATATACAGCCCATGTTCAAATGTTCTCAGTAAGGCCCTTTTTAGATCTTTTTTTTTTTAATCCAGGATCCAATCAAGGATCACATATTACATTTAGCTGTCATTTCTATTTAGTCTCCTTTAATCTGAAATAGTCCCCTTGGGGGCTGGCCTGGTGGTGCAGCAGTTAAGTTCGCACCTTTTGTTTTGGCAGCCTGGAGTTCGCTGTTTGGATCCCAGGTGTGGACCTATATACTGCTTGGCAAGCCATGCTGTGGTAGGCTTGCCACATATAAGGCAGAGGAAGATGAGGACAGATAGTTAGCTGAGGGCTGGTCTTCCTCAAAAAACAAAACAAAAATAAATGAAAATAGAATAGTCCCCTTGCCTTCTTATGTATCTTTCAGGACATTAATTTTTTTTTTTGAAGAATCCAGGCAGGGGCCAGCCCTGTGGTGCAGCGGTTAAGTTCACAGGTTCTGCTTCGGTGGCCCAGAGTTCGCCAGTTCGGATCCCAGGTGCGGACATGGCACCGCTTGGCACACTATCCTGTGGTAGGCGTCCCATATATAAAATAGAGGAAGATGGACACGGATGATAGCTCAGGGTCAGTCTTCCTCAGCAAAAAGAAGAGGATTGGAAGCAGATGTTAGCTCAGGGCTGATTTTCCTCCAAAAAAAAAAAAAAGAATCCAGGCAGTGGTTTTCCAGAACGTTTCTGAGATTTATCCGGGACGATGCATTTGGATTTAGTTTGTTCTTAACAGCTGTGTGGTATTTCAGCCAATGTTTATGCCCCAATTTGTTTCTCCACTCTCCTATCAGTGGTCACTTAGCCGTTTGGCTCTTTCTCAGTGTTATAAACAACATTCTTATACACATCCTTACACACATATCCCCATGGACACATCGGTGGGAGTTTCACAGGATCATCCGTCTAGAAGTGGAATGGGTGGGGGGAAGTGTTCCAGTGATCTCTTGCTGCATAATAACTATCCCACAATTTAAAGGCTTACAACAACAACTTGGTTTTCTCTCTCACAGTTTTGAGGGTTGGCTGGGTTCTCCTGGGGGGTTCTTGCTGCCGGGGTCTCATGCAGTTGCAGGTAAATGGTGGCCAGGGCTGGAGTCATCGGAAGGCTTCTTTGTTCCGACCCATGTCTGCTGCCTGGGCTGGAAGGCTGGATCACCTGGGGCCAGAGAATTTCTCTCTCCACACAGCCTCTCCCTGTGGCCTGCAAGGATTTCCTCAGAGCCTGGCTATCCCAGGCTTCTTACATGGCAGCTGACCTCCTCCAAAGTGAGGTTCCAATAGGGCCGGGCAGCAGCTGGGAGACTTCTTAAGACTGAGCCTTGCAGGTCCTGGGGCCATCACTTGGACAGCATTCTACTGGTCAGGCAAGTCCCGGAGGCCAGCCCAGGCTCAAGGGGAGAAGATTAGATTCCACCTCTCCGCGGGAGGAGTAGCAAAGAATTTGCAGCCATTTTTAAAATCTAACATGGAGGTTATGCTCTTCAGCTTCATTAAATATGGCCAAACTGGTTTCCAAAGTGTAGGTATTAATTTACACTCTGTACTAAAGGGTCAGACTCCATTTTTGATGTTTGACTGCTGACAGCCTTACAGCTCCACACTCCCTCTTTCCCTTGAGTCCCGCAGCTGGGCAGGCTGATAGAAGGCCCTGGTGCTCTCTCCGCAGCACTGGAGGGAAATTTAATTCAGGAAAGCCCTGGCCAGTGTGGGGGGCCCTCAGCCTGGCCTCACCCCCTAACTGCAATGAAAGTCTCTCCTTTCTCTTTCAAGCCATTCCAGACCTGCTCTGCTCCCTCCAGAAAGCCTCAGTGTGTGAGTAACCGATCTCTAGTATTCTCTTGATGGGAGTGGCCTCATAAGTCTCCGTATGAACCCTCCACGTGAACCAAATTTCATGTGGAGGGTTGACCCCATCATGGGGCAACTGTGAAACACACTCCTACCAGCAGAGTGTGCATTCCATCTGGCCCACACCTGGCCACTACTCGCCATCATCAGACGTTTTAATTTTTGCCAATCTGATGACAAACATGGTATGAGATAATAGAAAAAATATATATTGATCTCTGCCCCCATTTCCTGGCGCAGAGCTCCCAGAACCCATGTAAATAGGGGTGCTGGGTGAAGGGAGGTTTTCATTGCAGGCAGTGTCGGTGAACTGGGATTTGCTGGCATGGCCCTGGCTCGTGGAAACATGTGGTGGGAAGAGAAAGGATGCGAGGGTGGGGGCTGAGGAGCCTTCGATTCCTGGGGGACGCATGGCCACCTACGGTACGGAGGAGCATCCATGCTGCACTCAGGCACTAGAGGAGAAAGTTACCAATTGTACCGATTTAGAGATGGACTCAATTCCCCAGGAGGTGGTTTATGGGATGCATAAGGAAATGCAAACTAATAAGAAAAAGGTAAAATATTTAACCCCTTGGTTATTGTTATCTGTAATAGCTAAAACAAAATTAAAAGAATGTGCTGGATTGGACCTTGACGCTAGACCAAGCTCAGATTTCAGTGAGTCTGAGCCTCAGCCACTAGCCTCCAAGCCACCACCCAAGGGAAAAATATGTGCAAGGACAACAGAAAGTACCTCTAAGGCATCTGGTCACCAAGACAGGGGTCAGTGTGGGGGAGGGGCAAACCCCAGAAACTACTGACACCAGAGTTTAAAGTGTGAAGGGGTTGTTTCGTTTTGTGGACGGGTATCATCAGCTTCCTGAGGAACTTTCACTGAAATGGATCGTGAGAGTAACTAATGTGGGGGCCATGTCTTTGGTTTTGAGGCCGCAGGGTAGCAGAGCATGTTGGGATTGATACAGGACCCACAGCTCACTGTGGAACAATCACAGATGGCTGTGTGTGATCCGGATACACAGGAGGTTAGTCCCAATGGAGCAGCCAGCATGACGGACTGGATAAAAGCCACTGTAAGGTCTGTTTACCCTGAGAAGGAGGACCACCCATCTCCCCCTATCAATGCCTATTGGAGCACCCCAGATGAACCAGCTGATAGGCTCTGAATATAAGCCATGTAGGTCTGGCTTATGGTGAGCAGGACATTCACCGCTGAATATGCCTGTTACCCAGGTCGTGGTAAATGCTGTGGTTGAGGGGCCCTTTTGCGTGGGCACCCCGTATGAACTTACTGCTGCAAAGCTGGAGGACAGTTTGGGAAGCCTTATCGAATTTGCTCTCTCAGCTTCCCCTCATGGGTCTTACTAATAACAAAAATATTGGGTTTATTAACAAGAAAATGAGGAAAGGCAGAGGAAAGAATCAAGAGACTGGTCTTAGCAGGGTGGAAATTTTTAAACAGTTATTAAGAAATAAGGTGAATAAAGTAAATATCGATAGGAAGGAAACACTAATGATTAGTGATGTTGGACCTCTTTTCATGTGCTTATTGGCCATTCATATATCTTCTTTGGAGACATGTCCCTTCAAGTCCTTTGCCCATTTTCGAATCGGGTTGTTTGTTTTTTTGTTGTTGAGTTTTAGGAGTGCTCTCTATATTCTGGATATTAATCCCTTGTTATATGACTTTCAAATATTTTCTCCCCTTCTGTGGGTTGCCTTTTCACTCTATGGATAGTATCTTTTTTTTTTTTTTTTGAGGAAGATTAGCCCTGAGCTAACATCCGCTGCCAATCCTCCTCTTTTTGCTGAGGAAGACTGGCCCTGAGCTAACATCCGTGCCCATCTTCCTCTACTTTATATGTGGGATGCCTACCACAGCATGGCTTGCCACGTGGTGCTACGTCTGCATCTGGGATCCCAACTGGCCAACCCCGGGCCGCCTAAGTGGAACGTGTGAACTTAACCACACTGTGCCACTGGGCTGGCCCCATATGGATAGTATCTTTTGATGCACAAAATTTTTGTAAAGTATAATTTATTTTTTCTTTTGTTACCTGTGCCTTTGGTATCATATCCAGGAAGTCATTGCCAAATCCAATGTTGTGAAGGTTTTTGTCCTATGTTTTCTTCTAAGAGCATTATAGTTTTAGGCTAGATTATTGGTCTATTTTGAGTTAATTTTTGTATATGGTATTAAGTAAGGGTCCAACCTCATTCTGCTGCCTGTGGACATCCAGTTTTCCCAGCACCATTTGTTCAAAACACTGTCCTTTCTTCATCTGGTGATCTTGGCAACCTTGTCGAAAATCATTCGACGGTTGATGTGAGGGTTTATTCCGGGGCTATTCTCTGCCATTGGTCTGTATGTCTGTCTTTATGCCAGTACCACACTGTTTTGATTACTGTAGCTTGGTAGTAAGTTTTGAAATCAGAAAGTGTGAGTCCTCCAATTTTGTTCTTCTTTTTCAAGATTGTTTTGGCTATTTGAGGTCCTTTGAGATTCCATATGAATTTTAGGATGGGTTTTTCCCAATGTCATTAGGATTTTGATGGAGATTGCACTGAATCTGTAGATTGCTCTGGGCAGTGTTGACATTGTGACAAGTTCCTGCAGGCTGTGCGCAAGCTAGTCCAGGAACACGGGCACAGCTGCCTGCGCTGAGATGAGATTCCCCACCACGAACTGTGCAAGCCTTCCCCGGGAAGCTGTAAGCCTTCGGAGTTCCGTAATGGCTCCATCAGACAGATTCTGCCAGTGCAATTGTTGTCCAGGTGGGGAGACAATTCCTGGTGCTTCCTTCTCCACCATCTTCCCAGAATCCTCTGCAACCCAAGGCCTTTTGCACAAGAGTGGGTAAAATATCAGGGGGAGAAGCAGAGGAGTTCCCAGGGCTCCTTGAGATGGGAGCCCCAGGCACTGCGGTACTAAAACCCGTTGGTGAAGCCCTGACTCGGGCTACAATTAGACTGAGAGAACATAATAATATGAGTCGATATATGAAAGTTGGAATGTTTAAACAGGCTCTACGTAGAGAAATTGTGTCTTCTGGGGCCGGCCTGGTGGCTTAGCGGTTAAGTGTGCACATTCCGCTTCGGCGGCCCGGGGTTCGTTGGTTCGGATCCCGGGTGCGGACATGGCACCGATTGTCAAGCCATGCTGCGGCAGGCATCCCACATATAAAGTAGAGGAAGATGGACATGGATGTTAGCTCAGGGCCGCTCTTCCTCAGCAAAAAGAGGAGGATTGGCAGCAGATGTTAGCTCAGAGCTAATCTTCCTCAAAAACAAAAACAAAGAAATTATATCTTCTTTACCTAATGTTTCGTGGGAATGGATATTGTGTCACACTGGGGAACACTTGCCCTACCCCGTGTTGTAAGACCCAAGCCTGTTGATGACATCCTAATGGGGGCCACAGTTAGGAACGTAAGGGTTGGTGGAATTAAGGGAAGAGTTAGGAGACTCGGCAGATGTGAACAGGCTTTCTGCGAAGCGATTGTGTCTTTTTTACCTGACTGTATTATGGGATGGACACTGTATCTGGGGAACGTTTCCCCTGCCTAGTCTTGTGAAACAGAGGCATGTCAATCTGCCCCTCAAGCAGCATTAATTGGACATGCTAAATGGGAGCCAGCACAATTGCCAGAGCCCACACAGTGTGGAATGGAAGCTGGAGTGCTGGTCGGGACAGAGCCCTGTGCAATGGCCCCGTGTGGAGTGTACACTGGGGCTCACAGCAAAAGCCTGGGAGCGCCTCCCAGCAATGATGACTGGGACGTTGGACTAGAGAACTCCCATTAAGGGGCATTGACTACCTGCTGTCAGACGTAAATTGAAGCTACCTCGAAGTCTGAAGGACATAAAATCATCTTGAAACCTGGAATACTCATGATGTCTTGGGTGACGTCAGAGAAACACTAGAATGGGGATGACGTGCCCAGAAGAGTTCCATGATAAAATAGCAATGGTTTATCCAGGATCATGGTACCTGGGGAAGGCAAGGAGTGCTCAGGAGCAGGGAGCCGCTTTTCCTAGGAGTGACTCTGGGAATGTGTGAGGAGCTGCTGGATTCTATCATCATGTGGACGGTGCTCTATAAACAGCTCTTGACTGACCAACAAGAGCTGCTTGGTTTGTGGATGGCAGTTCCAAGGTGAGCGGACAACATCCCGTTTGAAAGGCCACCAGTTTGATCAAAGAAAGTAAAAACAAATTAGTGCAGTGGGCTGAAGTGCATGCTGCTTTCCAGTCATGATAGAAGAATTGAACAGTGGCAAATTCCCTATGTCTTTGTTTCTATGGACTCATGGGTGGTGCCAATGGCCTGGTCACTTGGTCAGGAAGGAGGGTAATGGACACCTGGCCTATTAAAGGGATGCCCATATGGGGCACAGCCCTGTGGAAATCCCTGTGGGAATTTGAGGGGTGCATTAAAGTAGGACGTGTTGATGCCCCTTGGAAGAGCCCCTGTCTGGGTTTGGGAGAAGGCTAGAATCAGCAAGTAGATATCCCCGTGAGTGGGCTTGAGTGGCCACCAGGGCCCATGAAGACTGCAGATGGCTCTGTGGCAGATTCCCTGAGGGGAAGACCTTGATCGTACAGGCAAGTCAGACTGGTGCTGGTGGCCCCACGGGGTTACAAATGGCTCCTGACAGGACTAGACACTGACTCTGGCCTGGGCTTTGCTTATCCCATGTAGACGTAAGTGCTCCAAATGCTATAAAAAAAAACCCAGAGCAGAAGATATTGCACCAATATGGGTGGCCAGTCGTCACTTCTTCAGACCAAGGACCACACTCTGTAGGCCTGTAATGTCCAACAATGAGCAGAGAGAAGAGAGATGTCCTCCTCGGGGTATTAGTTTGATAGAGAATTGGAACGGGCAACGGAAACATTGGTTGTCTAAAATGGGGGGAGACAAAGCCCTGAAGAGCTGGCTCCCATGCCTCCACGAGTGTGTGCTCGCACTCAACGAGAACATGAGTGGCGCTAAAGAAGTGTCCCCACAGGATGGATTTCTCTGTTTTTATGGTGGATCTGGGGAAGAGGGGGTGGGGAGGGGTGCTGGTGAGACTGCGACTCTTCCCAAGGGGGGAGGATGCTGGTCAAATGACTGATTTTTTCCCTTCTTTTCCCCGACATCACCGCAACCTTTTTTTCCCTACCTGATGCAGTGGTCGTATGACCAGGGCTGTGAATACAGTGCCTGAAACAGCGATGATTCCCAAACGAGAGATGGCAACTATATCTTAAGCCTTATGTCAGAATTCCTGAGCCCGCGGGAGCAGGATGGGCCTTCACTCCACCTGACAAAATCAGGGCTAACAGTGAATTCAGCTTTACCGCCTGGCACTAAAGATGGCCTGCCAGTTCTGCGCCCGTGTCACCTCACCCTGTGTGCACGAGAGTGGACCGGGGGTGGAGGGGCACTTGCCAGACTAGCATTGCTGCCTGCAATCTAGGCCAGCACAGCAGCTGAACCTTCCAAAGCTGGGAGAGTTGGGGTATAAATGCTGAGAGGCAAGAATAGTAGCTACAGGAAAAGTAGTGAGTCAACGAGTTATGTAATAAGGGCCATCCACACTTACGTTAACACCGCAAAAGAGGCTCGGAGCAAGAGACGAGATTTTCCCTTAGCTGGAGCATGCCAGATGCATGAAAGGGGGAACCACACGTTTGCTGAGACACTCTTGCTTTTGGAACCTGACCAGATCAGAGGGAAGCCTGCACACCTGAGTAGCCTCTCCCTGGGGGGCAACTTTATAGGATATGATGATGGACTGGGAGGATTACTTGTGACTTTTTGGGATTCTAGTCACTGTGCCAGTATCTTTTGAGTTGTATATGGTTTTGCTGTAAGGGGTCCATGGCCAGAGACCAGGAGGATGGGTTGTGAAAGAATAGAAAAAATAAATACTGGTCTCCGCCCCCAGGTTCCTGGCCCAGGACTCCTAAAGCCCTTGTAATTTCCTAAGTGGTAAGAACACTAGGGGCATCTTTTGTTCTCATATTTGGTCTTTGACCCTGGTTCCTGACCCCGAACTCCTAAATCCCTTGGAATTTCCTGGCTGATAGGAGTGTCTTTTGTTCCAATGAGGCGACTCGGGTGGGCTCCTCCATAGCTCCTGGATGGTGGCTGGTCACCCGACAGACCAGGCTTGGAACTCTCAGCCCCATCCCCCATGCTCCAGGAAGAGGACAGCGGCTGGAGATGGAACTAATGATGATGAAGCCTCCATAAAAATCCCAAAAGGCATTCGGAGAGCTGCTGTGTGGGTGAACACATCTGCTTGCCGGGATGGTGGTGCACCCAAATTCACCCAGACAGAAGTTCCTGCGCTTGGGACCCTTCTGGACCTCATGACATATACTTCTTTATCTGGCTGTTCATTGGTATCCTTTATCATATCCTTTATTATATAATAAACTGGTAAACACTGGTGTTTCCCTGAATTCTGTGAGCTGTTTTGGCAAATGATCGAATCCGGTGGGGGGTGGGGCATGGGGGTCATGGGAATCTACGATTTATAGCCAAGGCCTACGGAAGTTGTGGGTTGCCTGGGGGCCCACTACTTGCACTTGGCATCTGAAGTGGGGGCAGTCTGGTGGGACTGAGCCCTCAGCCTGGGGGGTCTGCACTGACTCTGGGTAGTGTCAGAATTGAATTCAATTGTAGGACGCCCAGCTGGTGTCACAGAGAATTGCTTGGTGTGGGGAATAAACCCCACACATCTGGGGGCAGACGTGTTGTGAGTGTGGTAATGGTGTGATCATAAAGGAGACACACACAGGAGGAGTAGTGTAGGTTTTCATTACACATGGGATCTGTTGTGCATTGAATTGTGTCCCCCCCAAATCCGTGTGTTGAAGTCCTAACCCCCAACACCTCGGAACCGGACTGTATTTGGAGAGAGGGCCTTTAAACGGATGATTGCAGTAAAATGAGGCCATTAGGGTGGGCCCTCATCCAAAGTGAATGCTGTCCTTATAGAGGAGGACACACACAGGGACACGGGGGATGCATGGGCACACAGGAAAGACCACGTGACGCAGCAAGGAGGCAGCCACCTGCAAGCCTCAGAGAGATGCCTTGAAGTGGCAGGAAAAGCCAATCTTGCCTGTACCTTGATCTTGGACTTCCATCCTCCAGAACTGTGAGAAAAATTTCCCTTGTTTATGTCACCCAGCCTGTGGTATTTGTTATGGCAGCTGGAGGGGACTAACACGATCTTCACAGTTTAGTTTGCATCGCTGGCTCGCTAATCCTGCTCAGTATTTGTTTTGTCTAAAATACACATGGGGTCCGGTCGCTGCCCTGCTCCAGAGACAGAGAGGTTTCACTCATGTCCACTTACCCGCCCCTCACCAGGAAGCCGCCGGCCTTGATCCCTCCCATCCTTCTCCAGCTGCCGGCCTCCTGGCCCCGGGCTCACCGGGCGGCATGGGTGAGACGCGGCTCTGCGGGTGCCCAGGTCTCCGCCTCCGGGTGGTGCTTCCATTCATCCCGTCCTTCGTCCTGCGCTCCCGGCAGGCGGCAGGCGCTCGAGCTTCTGCGTGGATGTTACTGGATTTTAAATGTCTAGCACCTGCGGAGAGGGGGCGCGGTCCCGGAGCAGCCCTCGGGTCTGGATCTAGAGATGCCACGACTACCGTGTACCGGGCCAGAGACCCGCGCAGCCCACGTGGTCGGGAGAAGGACCGTCGTGACCACAGGCGGCCGCACCCGCGGGCAGGGGTCGCA
This sequence comes from Equus quagga, assembly GCF_021613505.1. Lineage (NCBI taxonomy): Eukaryota > Metazoa > Chordata > Mammalia > Perissodactyla > Equidae > Equus > Equus quagga. The sequence goes on from NC_060273.1 coordinate 2,807,435, forward strand.
GGCCGAGACGGGCGGTGGGGGGAGGGGGCCAGGATTCCGCAGAGAAGGGAAGCGACCCCGCCGCCCGGACATCTCCCGGCGCTGTGCCGGCTGCGCACCGCGGGGAGTCCTGGAACAGCGGCTCGAGGAGGGGAAGGGGAGAGGGAGGACCCGCGCGCCCCTCCCCCGGGCTGGGCTGCGCGCTTCTGAGAAAGCAGAAGCGAGCTATGCTCCGAGGAGTGCCACCGGAGCCAGGATCTGGGAAGAGAAACTTGCGGCGGCTGACAGGGCTCCTCGCCGCCGCCCCCCACCCAGCCCCGACCCGCGCTCTGAAGTGTTCGGAGGAGGGTCCTTGGGTCCTGCGGGGAGCAGGGGCCACCACCTGGCCCGCCCCTTGTCGCTGGACATCTGAAGATCAGGCCCCTTCCCCGGTCTCGCCATCACCGCTTCTCGGGGTGCCACGCCCCGCCAGAGGGAGGGGCCGCCCGTGCCGTGCGGAGCGGAACCAGACCGGCTCTGGACCCCTAGAGGCCGCAGCAACGGACCCGGAGTCCGGACCTCCGCCCTCTCCCGCGTCCCCTCAACCCTCCCGGGACACCCAGCAACCCCAGCGCTCCTGGGCCCTCCGCTGGACGCCCCCAGCATCGTGCCTTCCAGTGCCCCGGACCCCGGCGCGGTCCCCAGTCCTCCTGCGCCCCTCCTATCCTGCGTCGGATCCCCCTGAGCCTCTCCGGGCCCCTGACTTCCGCCCCCAGGTCCTCAGGGCGGCCCGGGCCAGGCCCCCTCGAGCCCCGGCGGCTGCCCAGGGAGGAGAGCGCCATGCTCCGGCTCCTGGTGCTGCTGCTCCTGCTGCTGCTGCCCCCCGCGCGCGCCCCGGAGCCCTCGGCGCAGGATGTGAGCCTGGGCGTGGTGAGTGCCGGGGTCCTCGGGCTCCTGGGATCTGCAGCGGGGCTGGGAGAGGCAAGCTGGGATCCCTGGGCCCCGAGGAGGCTGAGGGCTGATTCAAACGTTCAAGGAGTGACTAGGAACGGGATCTGGGGACACGGATTCTTGGATCCATCAGGAGGTTTGGGGCCCAGATTAGAAGATCTGGAAAGGGGCTTGGGTGGGGAGGTGGGGACCAGGACTCTGGAGTCCATGTAATGCCTGGCAAACCCAGGGCTGGAGGGCCGGGACCTTGAGAGAGGGAGCAGGTGGGCTCTCGGGGCGGGGGGGCCTGGCAACAGGAGGGCAAGACTTCCAGGATGATGGTGGGAAGGGAAAGTCCCATCCCTCGGACCCTCCCGCTTCATCTGTTCCCTCCTGTGGTCTAGGACTGGCTGACACGCTATGGCTACCTGCCGCCACCCAACCCTGCCCAGGCCCAGCTGCAGAGCCCTGCCAAGCTACGGGATGCCATCAAGGTCATGCAGAGGTTTGCCGGGCTGCGTGAGACGGGTGTCCTGGGTAGGTGGCCCCCACCCCCTCCCCAGCCCTGCCTCTGCACCCACCTGACACTTATTCAGCGGGTTTTAAACCACAGGATGCACCTGAATCATGGGTGCTGGGCAAATGCTGATTTGGGTCCCAACCCAGGAAGTTCTTGGGCACTCCTCTTTCAACAAATATTTATCAAGAATCTCTTACATGCAAGACCATCTCAGGCTCCCCTGTGACACTGGTGAACAGAGTAGATAAGGTCCCTGCTCTCATGGAGCCAACATTCTAGAGAGAGACACACGCAGATCAAGAACAGAAATATGCAAGATATTTTCAGGGAGTGGCGAGTGTTTTGAAGAAATAACATGGTAATGGTGCTGAGGGGCTGCTCTGTCAGGGCAGGCTCCCCTGAAAGGTGTCACGTGAGTTGAGAAGAGCTCTATGACACAGAGCACTATAGGACACACAGAGGAGGAGCCAGCCATGGCAGAATGTAGGAGAAGAGTGTCCCAGGCAAATGCAAGGGCCCTGTGGTCAGCACAAGCTTGTGTGCCTGTAATGAGAGGAGGACTGAAGAGCTAAGAAGAGCCTGATTGGGGGCCTTGAAGGGTGTTTGGGTTTGATTCCAAGTGTGGTGAGAAACCATGGGAGGGTTTGAAGTGCAGTTTTAAGCTTTCTCTGGTTGCTGATGGAGAGTGGAGAGTGGAGAGTGGAGAGCACGGGGACCAGGAAGGAGGCAGTTGCAGCATCCACGCAAGAGATGATGGTGGCCTGGGCTGGGGGGGCGGGGTGGGTGGGGCATGATGAGAAGCAGTTGAATCCAGGGTGTGTATTTTGGAGGTAGAGCTGAGAGGCTCATCTGTTGGGTTAAATGGGCAGGAAGGAGAACTGAGGAGACACTGGCTAGTTGCGAGAGAAGGGACCTCTCCCTGTCCTGCCCTCTGCTGAGCAGTGGCTGGCATCAGGATGTGCTCAATTACTCTTTGTCACCCCAACCAGCGAGGTGAGGCAGGACCTTCAGTTGCAGACCAGGAGACTGCTGGGAATGGAGCCGAGCTGGGAGAGGGGACTCCAGGCTGATCTACCCTGGGAGGGATGGCTTGCCACATGGGGCCAGAGACCCAGCCAGCCCTGGGAGTTGGGAGCTAGGGGGTGAGGTATGGGCAACCTCCTAGGGGGTCCCAGCCTCAAAGAATAGAGTTCTCACTGCACCCCTTTCTCCCTTTTCCCTTTTTGGCTCCTTTCTGCAGAGCCAAACCACCAGGGCTCAGGGAAGTGGGACCCCCAGATCCTGGCCTGAGATTCTGAGCGCCACCTGGAGGCAGTCGGCCCAGGGCCAGGTGCAGAGAGTGACACCGCCCCGAAGAGCAGTATCATAGTTTTATATGAGCTGGCTTCCAGAATTGGACTGCCTGGTTTCAAATCCAAGCTGTGGGGCCTTCTCAAGCAAGTTTCTTAACCTCTCTGAGCCTCAGTGTCCCGAGGTGGGAAGTTAGCTGGTGTCCTGATGAGGGCAGGTTGTCCTAGAGCTGATTCCATCCCCACCAACCTCTCCACAGACCCAGAGACAATGGCCGCCATGCATAAGCCCCGCTGCTCCCTGCCGGACGTGCTGGGGGTGGCGGGGCTGGTTAGGCGGCGCCGCCGATACGCCCTGAGTGGGAGCGTGTGGAAGAAGCGAACCCTGACGTGGAGGTAGGTCCTGGGATGCACCCCACCCTGGGCCTGCCTGCTGGGCCCAGCTTGGAACGGCGAACCTGACTCCTGTTCCCCTCTCCCCAGGGTCCAGTCCTTCCCCCAGAGCTCCGCGCTGAGCCAGGAGACAGTGCGGACCCTCATGCACCATGCCTTGACTGCCTGGGGCGCTGTGTCAGGCCTCAGTTTCCAGGAGGTGGGTTCTCAGGGCCCAAGTGAGCCCGACATCCTCATCGACTTTGCCCGGGCGTACCACCAGGACAGTTACCCCTTCGACGGGCAGGGGGGCACCCTCGCCCATGCCTTCTTCCCTGGGGAGCACCCCATCTCTGGGGACACTCACTTCGACGATGAGGAGACCTGGACTTTTGGGTCAAAAGGTACAATCTCCCCTCTTCTGAGAGGTCCTCTCCTCATGTCTGTCTGCCCTTAAGAATTAGGTTTAAATTACATTTACTGATGCAGGCTGCACCAGTTGGGCTTTTCCAGAGAAACAGAACCGGTAGGATGTGTGTGAGTGTGTGTGTGTGTGTGTGTGTATGGAGTGACTTATTTTAAGGAATTGGCTCATGGAATTGTAGGGACTAGCAAGTCCAAAATCCATAGGGTGGGCCCGCTGGCTGGAAACCCAGGCAGGATTTCTATGTTGCAGTCTTGAGGCAGGATTCCTTCTTCTCTGGGTAACCTCAGTTTTTGCTCTTAAGGTTTTCAACTGATTAGATGAGGCCCACCGACAGTATGGAGAGTAATCTGCTTTACTTACCATCTACTGATTATAGGTGTTAACCACATCTACAAAATAACCTCCACAGCAACATCTAGACTGGTGTTCGACCAAGCAACTGGGCACCATAGTCTGGCCAAGTTGACGCAGGAAAGTACCCATTACAGAGGCCTGTCGGGTGCCCAGCTCTGAGCTGAGGACTTAAAGAGTCAAAAACACAAGTCTGTCCAGCAGCTGAGTCAGGAGAGTAACCGGCAATTGCTACACACGGTGACACCACTACAGAGAATCACATTAGAGGAAGTCCTCAAGCTTGCGGGTGCTCAGAGGGAGGGCCGACCTGCGGTTGTTGGCTCAGGGGGGCTTCCCTGCAGTGGTGACACTGTGCATTCCACATGCGGACACTGAGTGCCAACTAGCGCACAAGGTTCCACCCTCCAGAGTACACAGGGTGGTGGGTGTGGTGATGAGGGTGGGGGTAGGAGGGGTGCATGAGAAAGCGCAAGCCAGTGAGCTAGCCGAGTCCAGGTAGTCAGGGGTGGCAGCTGTGGGGTGAGAAACAGCCCAGGCCATTCAGGGATTGGTGTTGGGGGCCACACCATAGAGGACGGACGGCAGGTCTCATGCCATAAAGGGCCTTGGAAAGCAGCGCATGTCAAGAGCCTGGACAAAGGGCTTCTGAAGGCAATGGGAGCTGAGGAAGCCTTTGCATTCTAGAAATATCACTGGCTGCGGTGGGGGGCAAGATAGGGGTGGGGAGGGAGGAAGCTACCGCAGGGACCAGATAAGAGATGGTCGTGGGTGATTGGGGGTGGAGGGCAGTGGGTGGCTCTGAGGAAGTTTATCAGGATGGGCAAAGATTGGGATCTGACTGGGTTCTGGGGTCCAAGGGGATGGGGAGGGTGGGTGATGGCCAGGGTTCCGGCTCTGGGAGGCTCGCGGAAGGCAGGGGTGACCTCAGGTTGGGGCATCTGTTTGCAGTGCTGTGGGCCGTTCAGGGCACATGGTGCGTCGGTGGCCGAGTGTCTTGCTCTAGAACATGGACCCCTCTGACTTACTAGGTCAGGTCCCCAGAAGCTCGAGCTGGAGATTCTTGTGCAGACAGTCTTTCGGGGGCACATTCTCAGGACAAAGGGAAGCAGGAGAGGACTGCGGACAGAAGACAAGCAAGGATGTGGTTTCTGCTGGAGGAAGCCAGAGCCCATGGGAGCCCTGGAGCATAAACAGTGCTGCGGGGTTGGTCCTGCCTGGAGGCCAGGAGCCCAGCTCTTCTCGTCCCTGATCAATCTGCCATTGGCCACCAGCTGCTGGGGAGAGGCTGGGCCAGTGGGGAGAGCCATCTTCTGGGGGAGGGGGCAGCCAGGGATGGGCGCACAGGCTCTGTAGAGGATCTGCTGAGAGCATCCATAGCAGCGAGGCTGTGTAGTGCAGCCTTAAGTACGTGGGCTGGAAGTGGGATTCAAGTCAGGGCTCCTCTGCCTGCTCCGTGTGTAAGGTCCTTGAGCTCAGTGTGCTCAGCTTCCCCATCTGAGAAGTGGGGATGATAACAGGACCTGTGGTGGTGCAGGCTTGTGGCTTAAATGAGTAATTCACCTGCAGCCCTCACACAGGGCCTGGCATGCAGGAGTGCGCCATTCATTGCCAGCTGCTATGAGCAGAGCCTGGTGGCAGATTTAAGAGTCAGCGGTGCTCGGGGGATGGTAAGGTTCTGGGAGGAGAATGCAGAGTGTGAAGGTCAAGTGCAGAGCTGTGGAGAGCCCCACAGTCACGGGGAGGAGGAATCAAAGGAAACGCAGAGAGAACATTTCAAAAGGTGATCAAGAACAAGAGTCAAGAAGGAAGTGGTCAGCAGAGGGCAGGGCAGCAAACCAGTTCAGAGGCCACAGAGGCGCGGAGTAGGTCGTCTGGAGATGAAGTGACCTTCATGCCTCCAGGCTCAGTGGGTGGGGAAGAATCCAGACCACAGTGGGGTTAGGCATGAGAGGAGTTGAGGAAGTGAAGAGGAGTTTAGACCACTGACCAGACAACTGGCTGGGGAGGGAGGGTGTGTGGATGGGGGGCAGACAGGTCCAGGGGGTGTCTTAGAGAGAGGGAGTCTTGAGTACTCAGGGATGCTGGATGAGCCAATAGAAAGAAAGGGGTGGGGGATGGAGGCATGGCTGGCTGGCTGGCTGGATCTATAGATGGATGGCTCGACACATGGATGGACAGATGGACAGGTAGATGCATGGATAAACCCATGGATGCATGCACGAATGCATGGATGTAAGGATGAATGCATGAGTGCATTGAGGCATAGATGGATGGAGGCAGGGATGCAGGGATGGACAGATGGGTGGGGCACTTTCCTTGTCCTAGAGGAGGTAAGAAAGAAAGTGTCCTCGCACCGGGCAGGGCAGGAGGCAGGAGGTGAGCGTGAGGGAGATGCAGCTGTCTGCCCTGGGTGCACAGGAAGTCAGAGATTACATCAGATGGCCTATTTTGATGAAATAGGAAATGCATTTGTCATGTAAGAGTTGGGGGTTGGGACTGGGTAATGGCTTGAGGGGCTCTGGGCCTGGAATTGAGGCTGAGTGGAGAGTGCAAAGGAGCTGCCTGCTGAGGCCTAGGGCAAGGATGAGAGGAGCCGAGGACCCTCGTAGACTGGCCTCCGGGAATCTCGTGGGGCTGGATCTGCACAGTTGCGTAATTTCCCCCTGCTGTAAAATATGAGAAGGGTGCAAGGAAGGGGTACAGCGAAGGAGAGGCAAGGCAGGGAAGGGGTGAGAGATAAGAGACATCCACCTGATTAAGACACCAAACTTCCCCCAGTTTCTCAGGAAAAGGACTCAGCGATGGAAAAACCCAGTCAACACAGAGACTCACCGAGACATATGAGTTTGACCAAGACCCTCTTTAGTGTCTGTTGAGAGCCGAGACAGCACAGCTCGGCCTCAGCCCCAGCTCTGCCATTGCACCTGACCTCTCTGTGCCTCAGTTTCCCTGCCCGTGAAATGGGGATAGGAGGTAGAGGTTTTGTGAGAAGTAAATGAAGACAAGGGTTACTTCTCTTCTTGTGATGGATGCACTTCATTCTTTGCCTCTCATCTCGTGGCCTTTAGAGGCTGAGAGAAATCTGCTTTTGAGTCCCCGGGTCACTTCCAATAACCCACTTTTTGACCCCAGTTAGAGATTCCATGGAGCATCCGGACATCTGGGGAATCTGTGCCTCCCTGGGGGGCTGCTCACCTCTCTCCTTCTCAGCCTCTCCCCGCCTGCTCTGTGTATAGTGTATTGGATCGATGAGCTCGAGTTCGACCAGCGACGGGAGCGTGAAGAGGCTCGCTCCTGGCTCCTGGGCTGGGTCCCTGAGGAAGAAGCCTCTGTGGTCAGAGAGGCTGGGAGCGAGGCCAGGCACCAGGGCCTGCAGGCTGTGGTGGGAATGGAGAGTGCCTGCTGGAGCTGCACATTCGCAGATGGATGAAGGCCTCAGGGGTGGGGAGGAGAGGGGAGGACCCAGGGAGGCAGGCAGGCTGGGGGAGGGGGAGACGGCGAGAGGGATAGAGGACTGAGGGGATGTGGGCACTAGAGGGGTGTGGATAGAAGGAGAGGGCAGGGGAAGGACCATGGGGCCGGGAGTGGGGTGAAGGTCTTGGGGGCTGAGGCCAAGGAGACTGACCGACATTGCCCATGGGTGGGAATAGGAGGGAGTGGGGGGCTCTGACCACAGACTGGAGCTGGGAGGAGGGGACATTCTGAGGGCTGGGGCCTCCTCCAGAGCCTGCAGGCACCCCAGGCTCCTGCTTCCCCAGAATGTTGCCATGTGCACAGTCTCGCCTTCCTGGGCCAGGGGCTGCCCCAGTGTAAGGTCGCCCCACCTCTGTCCAGACTGTCTCCTCCTGCTCTTTCCACACCCTGCCCTGTGGGTCTCCGCAGCCCGGTGTACGTGTGTCTAGCACTGCCAAACAAGACTACTCAAAAATATTGACCAAATAAGTGACCACAGGCAGGAAGGATGAAGGGGCTCAGGGAGCGTCTGGGCAGAGGTGGCCACCTCCAAAGGCCTCCTGGCTGTTCCTCTCCACTGGCCCCACTCCTAGCTGCCTAGCTGCCCTTTCCCAGTGAGGGGATTTAGGGGCACAATCCAGCCCACTCTCCCTTCCTCCCCAGATGGTGAGGGGACCGACCTGTTTGCAGTGGCTGTCCACGAGTTTGGCCACGCCCTGGGCCTGGGCCACTCCTCAGTGCCTGACTCCATCATGAGGCCCTTTTACCAGGGCCCAGTGGGTGACCCCACCAAGTACCGCCTGTCCCAGGATGACCGGGAAGGCCTGGAGCAGCTCTATGGTACAGGGAGAGGGCGTGGGGGCTTGCCCTGTGGCCTCTGCTGCAGGGGATGGATCCTCACCTCTCTGACTCTCTCCACAGGGAAAGCGCCCCAAACCCCCTATGACAAGCCCACAAGGAGACCCCTGGCTCCTCCTCCCCCGCCCCCTGCTCTGCCCCCAGACAGGTGAGGACCCTCCAGCTGTGTGACCTTGGGGAAGCTGCTGACTTCCATGTCCTCCTCCTGAGATGGGCGTGGGAAGAGTCCCTGCCCTGTAGGACTGTCTCAAGGTTAAGCAAAGAGATGAGGTGCCTCGCCCCTCTCTACTCACCTCCTCTTTCCTCCACAGCCCCTCCCTCCCCGTCCCTGACCGATGTGAGGGCAATTTTGACGCCATCGCTAACATCCGCGGGGAAACCTTCTTTTTTAAAGGCGAGTCAGAGTGATCTCCCCTGACCCGGTATAGTTGGCTTCCTACCCACTTAGGGTGACCCACCAGGCCTGTGGGGTTTCCTGGGATGCGGGACTTTCAGTGCTAGAAAGAGGGAAAGTCCCGGGCAAGGGGGTCCCCCTGGAGCCCTTGCCGCCTTGCTTTCCATATGGACCTCGCGCAAAGCTGTGGGAGGGGGAGACCCAGGGCTGTGTCCCAGCCACACCCTCGGAGGAGAGGACCTCTCGCCATCTCCTGTCCCCGCGCCCACCCCTCTGTCCCCACAGGCCCCTGGTTCTGGCGCCTCCAGCCCTCGGGACAGCTGGTGTCCCCCCGGCCCGCCAGGCTCCACCGCTTCTGGGAGGGGCTGCCGGCCCAGGTGCAGGTCATCCAGGCGGCCTACGCCCGGCCCCCAGACGGCCGCATCCTCCTCTTCAGCGGTGAGTGCGCCCGGGCGGGGCTGGCCGGGCTCGGGCGTGCCGGGCGGGAAGAGCGCCCGCTTACCGAGCCTCCCCGCAGGCCCGCAGTTCTGGGTGTTCCAGGACCGGCGGCTGGAGGGCGCCGCGCGGCCGCTCACCGAGCTGGGGCTGCCCCCGGGGGAGGCGGTGGACGCCGTGTTCTCGTGGCCGCAGAATGGGAAGACCTACCTGATCCGGGGCCAGCGCTACTGGCGCTACGACGAGGCGGCGGCGCGCCCGGACCCCGGCTACCCGCGCGACCTGAGCCTCTGGGAGGGGGCGCCTCTGGCCCCCGACGATGTCACCGTCAGCAACACAGGTGGGAGAGCCCGCGGCGTCTGGGGGTCCTGGGACACGTGGGGACAGAGGCCATCCTGGCGCTTTCGGGGAGCCCCGGGCAGAGCGCGGCACACCGAGGGAAGGGGTAGGATGGGGCTCGAGGCGGCCGGACCAGCCCCTGAGCGTCTGCTCCCTCCTCGCAGGGGACACTTACTTCTTCAAGGGCGCCCATTACTGGCGCTTTCCCAAGGGCAGCGTCCAGGCCGAGCCGGACTCGCCCCAACCCATGGGCCCCAAGTGGCTGGACTGCCCGGCCCCGAGAGCTGGCCCTCGCGCGCCCAGGCCCCCCAAAGCCACTCTCAAGCCTGGACCCTGCGATTGTCAGTGCGAGCTCAATCAGGCCGCGGGGAGGGGGTCCGTGCCCCTCCTGCTACCCCTGCTGTCCCTGTTGGTGGGGGTCGTCGCCTCCCGCTGACTGGGGCCAGGCCGCCATGTGGAAGGCGTCAGATCTCCTGCTGGGGGCGCTGTGGCTGGTGCATCGCTGCCCAGCTCCATCCTCTGTTCCCAGGGGCGGGGCTGGGCGCGGATGCAGCTGGGCGGATGCAAGTGGAGCTAAGCCCTGGGGACAGGGGACAAAGGCTGGGCAAGCGGGGCGACATACTCACTTCCCCCAGATCCGCGCCGCCGGAAACCCAGCGGCCTGGCCCCAGTCTGCGGGAGGCGCACTGCCCCCCAGGACTCTCCTTTTCCCGGAATAGCTAGCCTTTCTCACAGCTCAGGCGGCTGCCCCCTTGTCGCCCTTGCCCCGCCCGGCCACAGCGGCTCCAGGCTGTTTGGGTCTATAGAGGACAGGCCTGCTTGGAAGCTGATCCCTGGTCCTCTCTCCACCTGGTGCTCTTTCTCAGAAGTTTCTCACCCTGTCCTGCCTCCATGACACTTCAGTCAACACCACACAGGTGGGGACCCTGGACCCAGCCCTGAGACCACCCCTGGGCACCAGTGCCCATTATCTGGGTGACTTCAGTGGCTACACAGGCAACCCTCCACAATCTGGGCCCCTTGGACCTCCTTGCTGGTCACCACCCTGAACCCAGAACTGCCCCCATTCAATAGGACACCCTCCTAGCCCTGCAGAAGCCTCCACACTGGAGTGTCTGCCGCTTCCCTCAGGGAGAACTCCTGGGCCCCCATCAGCTCAGGGCTGGAGGAAAGACACTGGACTGAGCTCCCTCTCAATCAGGGTCTTTGCATCCTCAGCAAATCTTGCTGATGAGTGGGTTGAATCTGGGCCACCTCAATCATGCCCCTAGTCCCTACAGAATTCATGGTGTAAATCAGCGCCTCTGGAACTGTGGCTCTGGAATATTCCTCATCAGAGTCACCCAAGGAACTTATGCAGATGCCATGTCCTCACTCCGAATCCTCACTCTGGGAGTGGAGCCAGGTGTCTGCATTTGAACAGGGTGAGGGGGTGGGTTGCCTGCTGGACAAGGGAGCTGAGCCAGCAGCTCCGGACTCTGTCCTGTGGCTTTTGTGTGTCTCTCCCATGTTCTCCCTCCCAGGGGCCCACCACTTCATGTTCTCTACAGAGCTAAGATGATGGCTTTGCTTGAGAGAGGTCCATCCCCCGTGGTTGGGGTCACTTAGCAGCGACTTCTTGGACTGCCATCCAGCCACAGTGGCCCCACAGAGCTGTCCAGAGCCGAGGCTGTGGGCTGCAGTCCCAGCGAGCAGGGACGTTGCCCGCTGTTGGTCATGACAACCAGACGAGTCCGAGGGCACAGCCAGGTGTCTTCCACCAGCCCATGAGCTGAGAATGCTAAGTCACCAGACAACCAGAAATTGAGTCTCTGTCAGGATCCTTTTGAAGTGTAAGGAGAGAGAAACTTACACTTTCAAAGGTTTTGAGCCTCATCCAGGACAATAAAAATAACTGTACAGAAAACCCTTCATTTCTTCTGAGCACTGATGAGCCTGGGGTGAGGTTTGGTGGCAGGGACTTGATGGACCAGAAGCGCTCTGCTTTGCTGAAGACATTGAATCTGGAGTTGGCGGGTGGCAGGTTGGCGGACGGGAGGAGAGTGAGTGGGAGGAGGAAGCAGAGAGAGGAACCCAAAAGTCTTTTGGGGGAGCCCAGAGGAGAGGCGTCCAATGTGAAATGTGAGGCTGCTTCCAGTGCCACATGGAAAGTTCTCTTTCCCCAGCCTTTAAGAATGATTACGTCTACTACACAAAAATGCCGTGTCAGATGGATTGATTTTATTTCAAAAATGGTGCAGTCTCGTAATCAAAATTTAACATTTTGTGCTTCAAAGGACACCACAAAAAAAGTGAAAAGACAACCCATAGAATGTGAAAAAGTATTTTAAATGATAATCTGAAAAGTGACTATCTCCAGAATATATAAACTACTCCTACAACTTGATAGCAAAAACAAAAATAACCCTATCTAAAAATGGGCAAAGGATCCGAGTATATATTTCTCCAAGGGAGGTGTACAAATGGCCAATGAGCACATGAAAAGCTGCTCAACATTAGTCATGAGAGGGGGCCGGCTCTGTGGCCGAGTGGTTAAGTTCGCGCGCTCAACTGTGGCAGTCCAGGGTTCGGATCCTGGGCGCAGACATGGCACTGCTCGTCAGGCCACGTTGAGGCGGCGGCCCACATCCCACAACTAGAAGGACATGCAACTAAGATATACAACTGTGTACGGGGGGGTTTGGGGAGATAGAGCAGAAAAAAAAAAAAAAAGATTGGCAACAGTTGTTAGCCCAGGTGCCAATCTTTAAAAAAAAAAAAAAAACATTAGTCATGAGAGACATGCAAATCAAAACCATAATGAATACCACTTCACACACACCGGGATGACTAGAATCAAAAAGATGTAACAGTAAGTGTTGGTGAGAATATGGGACATTGAAATTTTCATCCCCTGCTGCTGGGAATGTAAGCTGGTGTTGCCAATTGGAAAACAGTCTGGTGCTATCTCAAAAAGTTGAACACATACTTACCATATGACCCAGCAATTCCACTTCTTGTTGTAGACTCAAGAGATTAACATCTGTCCACACAGAAACTTGCACATGAATGTTCACAGCAGCGTTACTCATAATAGCCAAAATGTGGAAACACCCAAAATGTCCATCAATAGGTGAATAGACAAACAAAATGTGGTCCATCCATACAGTGGAATATTATTCAGTCATAAAAAGGAATGCAGCGCTGACACCCACTGCAATGTGGATGAATCCTGAAAATTCTAGGCTAAGGGAAAGAAGTCAGATACAGTGGGCCCCATAGTGTATGATTTCCTTATATGAAATGTGCAGAACAAGAAAATCCATAGAGACAGAGTAGATGAGTGGTTTCCTAGGCCAGGTGAGGGGTGGGGATGTGAGGATTAAGGGATGATGGCTAAGGGGTAAGGAATTTCTTTTTTTCTTTTCTTTGCTGAGGAAGATTTGCCCTGAGCTAACATCTATTGCCAGTCTTCCTCCATTTTGTCTGTGAGCCACTGTCATGGCATGGCCACTGATAGATGAGTGGTATAGGTCCATGCCGGGGAAGCAAACCTGGGCCGCTGACGTGGAGCTCACTGAACTTAACCACTAGGCCACTGGGGCAGGCCCATGGATTGAGGAATTTCTTTTTCAGGTGGTGAAAGTTTCTGAAATTGATTGTGATGATGGCTGAACAGTTCTCTGCATTGAATCATACATTTTAATGAGTGAAGTGTATCGTATGTGAATTATATCTCACTAAAGCTATTTTTAAAAAGCTACAATTCCCAGTGAAACACAGGTGTCTTCAGATGGTGGCCTTTGTGAGGCAGTCCTGAAGGTGCCGATTCCCACGTGGGATCAGGGAGCTAGGATTATGGAGATGAAGGCCAGAAATATTTCTTGTAGCTGAAGCAGAGCAGTTCTCTTCTCTCGCCAACCCTGGAATTCAAAGACCGACCAGGCTGGCCCCATGGCCGAGTGGTTAAGTTCTAATGCTCCGCTTCGGTGGCCTGGGGTTCGCTGCTTCAGATCCAGGATGCGGACCCACACACCACTCATCAAGCCATGCTGAGGCAGCATCCCACACAGCACAACTGGAAGGACCTACAACTACAGTATATGACTATGTACTGGGGGCTTTGGGGAGGAAAAAGAAAGAGGAAGTTTGGCAACAGATGTTAGCTCAGGGCCAATCTCTCCTGAAAAAAACAAAAGACTCCAACATTTCAAAGATGGCCCAGGGAAGGGTCTGGACTTCCTGGGTGTGGAGAGGGGTTCAGACGTTTGACTGGGCTCTGAAGGGTCAGGGAGACATGAGCTGGGGTCTACTTAACCCAAGCGGAGCTTTCACCCAGAAAGTGTGATTGTAGGTCTGTCCCTCTGAGGCTCACACAGGTGGCCCCTCAGAAGCCTGAGTACTCTTTGAGTGTGTCAGGGGTTGAATTGTGTCCCCCAAATTCATATGCTGAAGTCCTAACTCCCAGCACCTCAGATTGTGACCTTAGTAGGAGATAGTGTCTTCACAGAGGGAATGAAGTTAAAATGAGGTCGTTAGGGTGGGCCCTAATCCAATACAACTGGTGTCCTTATAAAAAGGGGAAGTTTGGACTCAGGTATGTATACAGGGAGAACGCCCTGTGCTCACGAAGACGACCACCTACAGGCCTACGAGAGAGGCCTGGAACACATCTTCCCCTCTCAGCCCTCGGAAGGAACCAACTCTGCCAACACCTTGATTTCCCCCTCCAGCCCCCAGAAGTTAAGAGAAGAGATTCATGTTTAGCCACCCAGTCTGTGGGTCTTTTCATGGCAGCCCTGTGACCCCAGCATAGAGGGCAGGACAATGGCTGTGCTGAGCTGCTTTGGCCCCGAGTTGAGTGTTAAGGAAGAGCTAGGTGGTGACCAGGCTGTGTGTAAGGCTAACCGTGTGGGGCTGACCAGGGCCTGGGGGGCTCCTACACAGGTGTCTCAGGATTGTGAGGCCCTAGGAGGCCTAAGAGAGCCTGATCTGATGGGCCCACTTGGTCAGCAAGGTTTGCTTCAGTCCCTCCTGAGGGTCTTATCCTGTCTCAGGGGCAGACAGGCATCGTCACCAGCTGCCCCTGCAGGGGCCTATGTGGCAGTCTACATAGGTCCCAGGTCTGGGGGGCCCACCTCAGGGGTCCTCAGGTTGTGCTGTGTCCTGAGCTAGGAGCCACGACAGAACCTTCTCTGGACTTTGGAGCTGAGGGGCTCCCCTTTCAAGAGGCCTGGTGGGCATTCCCAGTACCTGGACCCCCACCTGGCTGACTTCATTCTCAGAAGCTCCAGGAGATTCCCAACCTGCTTTCCAAAATCTGGACGCTCCCTCTGCCCCTCCCTTGTCTCAGGCTGATGGGGTGGGGGGAAGAGGCCCTTTACTGGGCTCAGAGATTCCCACCCCAGCTCAGAGAGTGGAGGGGCCATGGCCAGGGACCCCCAGCGGAAGGGACATGTCCTCCCCTTCCAGGACACTCAGACCTCTGTCTCCTTGTCTTTTCTTCCTTCTTTGTCTTCCCTCTGACTCTTTCTCTGTCAAACAAACACGGACACAGACACAGACACACACACACACACACAGACACACACACACACACACACACACACACACACAGAGTCAGCCCTGCATCCTGCCCTAGGGCAGGCTCCATCCTCCACCCTCCATCCTCCAGAGGAAGGCCCTTCCCTCCTCTGCTCTTACATCAGCTGGACCTCCTGGAGCAGAAACCTCAGCTGGAGCTGTGTGCCGGGAGGCCCTGGGGGAGGTGAGTGACTCAGAGGAGGCCCAGGGAGGAAGCTGGACAAAGGGACTTTCCTGGGGGTGGGAGAGGCTGCTTTTAAACACTTTTCCTCACAAGTGTCCTCCCCCTAGGCCACAGCCCCTGGAATCCTGAGCTGCCGTGAGCTGCTGCAAGGTGAGTGAGTGCAGGTGATGGGGGACCAGTGGGGCCTGGAGTCTCATTTCTGCTGTGTCTCCCCATTTCCCACCAATGCAGGCCCCCAACTATGCTGATCTCTCCCCATGCACCTGGCTCTGTCCCATTCTCCCTGAGTTATGGATGGAGCTGCTTGGGGAGCAGGGGTCACAACTGTCCTTCCCACCAGTCCGGAGCTTTTGGAATCCTGATCAACTGTATACTCCTCCACAGTGAGTGAGAGCAGGTGATGGGGTGGATGGTGAGGCCTGCTGTCCTGTTGTTACTGAACCAGGTTCCTTTTGCCTGTTGCACGAAAAGCCAATCACCAAGATTACCAGTTTGAGGCAGAAAAAGGGTTTATTCATAAGGTGGCGAAGCAAGGAGATGGGAGAACAAATCACATTTTGGCCTCCCTGAGAAATGGGGATTAGGGATATTTATGGGATAAAGAATGGGATGATCTGAAGTGTGGGAATAGATGATTGGAGGTAAGGAGGAGTGTGGTAATTGATGATCTGCGCAAGCGTAGTCAAGCTTCATGACTCTTCATAGGACACGTGTTCACAAAATGGTGGCATTAGCATGATCTGAAGGTGGAGTTTTTAGCCCCTTGACCTCAAAAAGGTCACTTATTGGGCATTTCACAGGCATGGTTGATGGGTTGGTGGTCTCTACCAGACTGAACTGGACAAGGGGTCTCAGTTGCTGAAAAACCACTCTTAAGTACTCTGTTGATAAGATGGGTCAGTTGAACTGGTCCTACATGGTCTGTGGTTACAAATCCCTCCTCTTTGTTGTTCATTCCTCAGTCTTGAGAGAAAGGGGTGACAACTGCTCTAGCTTCTTCCTGCTGATGAGTGGCATAGGTGGTTCCATCTCATTGAACCATTCAATTAGTAAGATGGTGATGCAGGTGGTCTCCCAAAGTTAGGCTTATATTATGTAGGCAAGTAACCAGGTATTTTATAAGAATTATTGCTAGAAAAATACAAAGAAAAACAAAGTTAATGGTTGGAGCAAATTGTAAACCAGTTTCTAAGCCCAGGGTCAGCCAGTCAAGATTTCTAGATGTCAGGCTCAAAGCATCTTTTGCAGTTTGAAATGTCTCTGATCATCAGGGTGATGAGTTATCTTTCTGAGTAGCTTCCACAGCACCAGTCATGAATCCCTTTTGTTTATATCAAGTTGTCCAGCTTCAGTTTTCAGGGCTTCAGGAAAAAAGGGCAGTTTCAGTTCTCAATGATTCCAAATGAAAATGGCGGAAAAAACTGAAAATGTTATTTTGGAGATTGGTAGCCAGATATTTCAGTAGACTGGAAGGATTCAGGAGCCAGTCCAGTCTACAGATAGAAAACAAAAACCTCAAAGACAATGAACAGAACTAGAATTTAATATCCATGCATGTCTACTATAGTTTTTGTTGAAAAATAACTTTTCTCTCTAAAATTATGCTCATTTTTACCAAAGATAGCCAAATTAAGACTCATTGGCTTGCAAAATGTCTAGTTTCAATAAAAGTTGGCCCAATTACCTACATAAGTAAACAGTAAGAATAGCAATTGATCATATAGGCTCTTTTAAATCTGCTTTGCTGGAATTTTCATAAGGAATCTCAGATTGAACTTTGAAGGCCTCTCAAGGCCAGGAAAGCCAAACCAAGGACTTGTCATCAGACTCCACCTGAAATACCTATAGATTTGTGTAAATCCCTCTCTTCTCTTGAGGTTCCCCCAAACATCCTGAGGTTCTTTGCACCTGCCAGGGAAGTGACTTTCTTTCCTCAGCTGGTAAGGTTGCTTGGAATAATGTAAGCAAGATACTAGGCCAATATTTCCAAGTGGCTTTATTCTGTAAAGTCAATCTTTGTTGCTCAAAGCTGTCTGGTCATATCTGAGTCTATGTATGTTTTTCTCAAATATGACATTCCAGTCAAAGCCTTGGTAATACAACCAAGGATTCCAATTGTGTCCTGCTATAAGGAGATGAGATTCTTATTGAACTTATGCAAATAACTGTATTGCCATGAAAACAAGAATACTCACTCATAGGATTTTCTAAACTCTGGAGAGATCAGGTAGGGAGGAAAAATAAATGTTTCAATTCTGCTTACAAAGGTACAATTTTACCAAATTGCTATAAGTCATAGTTAACTTAAGAGAAAAAAGAAAAACCTGTCCTTAAACCTGGAAAAACAAAACATTAAGTATCAGCAACATTTCAAATGAAAAGTCATAAATTTTATAGTTATCCTAATCAGTTCATTTAGTCCCATGTAATCAACTCTTTGTCTTGATCTTCTGCTAGCAGTCTTATGAGGCCATTAGTTTCTTCATTAGAGTTTTGTAATTTCTTACCCAGTTCGGTTTTATGATCTGAAAGTTTATCAGAAACCTGTATTCTAGAGTAAGTGTCAGGGTCCTTTTCATGAATCTCTCTGAAGATGAAACATTTGCAAAAACACCTGAGTAAATCAATAATTGTCTGTATGACAAAGGACTCAGTAATGGCAATTGACAAAGAACGACTATTTCTGTGACATACAATACTTTGAGATAATAAGTGGAATTATGACCGACAACCAGGACAAATTGGAATTTTAAGAATGTTATATAAATGTTAAGACATTTATTTCAGTAACATTCACCCACAAAACATAACCTAAGAAGGTTTATCATCATTTATTTGACAATGCTTCCCATGGAATTAAACATACCAAATAAGCCTAGTTTAATATCTCCTTCTCTAGAGAAAGAGAGAAAAGAATTCCTTGAGAAGTCCAAGGGCCCCATTAGAAATCCTCAAAGTTTGAATTTTGGTGATGTTTGTCAAAAATATCAAAAAGTTTTAGAACACTTGGTCAGATAGAAAACAATGCTGAATGATCCGTTTGATCAAGGTGACAATGGAAGATATTACAGGCAAACAGAAAGAGTTAAACAAAAAACTCTTAGCTTTCTTAATGGAGAGATTCCAGCCTTTTAGGATATAGGAACTTATTTTGACAAAATATGTGATTTCTGTCTTTCAGGTAGACTTACTCAAAAATAAGGAAAAAACTATTATTATCTCTTTATCAAGATCTTTATCAAGAGCAGACTAAAAGCCTAGGAAAATTACTCTTTTAAGAGAGAGAAAACCAAAGTCTAATTTTGTAGTAGCTTACTTTTGATATTAAAACTCTTTTGCTTAATTAAATGTATTTAATCTTAGCCAACTCAACCATGCACAAAATTCTTTCCTCAGGGCTCCTCTTCCACAAACCTTCTATAACTTTCTGCTTACTGTCAGAATTTGTCCCATGTCTTTTTTCCCCCCTCCTAGTATTTTATGACAAATTTATCTTTTGTAACAAAACAAAAATATCTCCAACCTTTAAATCTTTTTACTGAAAGCATATATCTTACTTTCTCTTGAAGACAAAATTTTCCTTATTAACTTTTAGCATCTTTAATCACATATATTAATTAGAAATTTAACCCTTAGAAACTTTAATTTTTAGTGAAAACTAAGAAGTAAGCAATTATGAACTATCTTTTACATTAGTATTCTGTAGCTTTGCACATTTATAAATCTTTCTCATTATTTCTAGAAAAATGCAACCTCACAGTACAATTTTTAAATAAAATACAAGACATGTTTATTAATAGACCCAAACATCTTTTGGTTTCTCTGTAAAAGAAGCCAAAAGCAGATAAACCTATATTTAGTAATTAATGTCTACTATTTTATCTTATTTGGAAGTGATCTAGATATTCAATGATTTTTTTTATCATTTAATTTCACCTAGCAAATCTTCAAAGTTTCAATTCACCAAAGAGATTTTGGAAGTTATATTAAATACATATGCCATAACACACAATTATTGTTTAAAAGTTTACCCCAAAACTTTGATCTTATTTACATCTAGTTAGTTTGCTTTTTCCCAATAATTATTTAGATTCCTTGCAAAAACTTCATGAGACATTAGACAAAATCAGCATCATTCTAAGCTATTACTTTTGCTGACACGTTTTGTAACAGTGATTCTATGAGCTTCGTTGACTAATAAAAGCTGCATGTCTATGTCACATCTAAAGTAGAAACTCTGAGAACATGCCGATTGCAATCAAACCAACAAACTTCAATAAGCTCTCATGTCCCAAAGATTAATTTATATCATGTTAACTTGAAAGACATTTGGGTTAGTTTCTATTAAATTTAGAAATAACTTATGTAAGCACTTCCTTTAAACCAATTGAACAGAACTCCTTTAGAAACTATATCATCCAGAGATAAGATATCACATATATATAACACACATACACAGAGGTTCCACAGCTATTGTTTTAAAATTACTGCCATGAATCAGTCATAGTAATACAAATCTCACTAGTTATGAAAGAGTAGTTGAATCCCAAGTTTTCATTAAGCTTTTTCTACTAATATTTGTGGAGAAGACACTTAAGATTCTAGAGCTTGGGCAAGGGTGTTCTTATGGCCATTTTTCTTTCCTTTTTGTCTTTTTTTCCTTTGGTCTTAGGAACTGCTGATGGGCTGGCTAACAGTTCCCAGAGAGGTTACAAGCTTTTTGAGATAAATGAAATGGTTGGAATCGGAACTGCTTCTAGAGCTGCATTTCCAGTTTTGCAAGGAATTTTTTTTTTTTAAGGACAGTTGCTCTTAATTCCTCAGAAATTGGGTTGTAACTTAAATGACTTTATAGGTTGAGCTCCCCGTCCAATACGCCATCCCGAACCTGCTTCCTTCCCTCCAGCGCTTAGCTTTATTGTAACTTAGGGAGGAAGACCTGGAAAGAAAATTCCTATCGGCCTCTGAATATCAACTTCCAGTTTGGCCAAATATCTGATCATAAGTTGCTAAATCCTTTCAAATATCTTGTCAGGTTTCAGCCGAGATGAGCAATAACTATATCTGGCTGTACTGAACATCAATTTCCCAGAATATCTCTCAGAGTCTCATTAACTCTGGGAGTAGATTATGCAGTGTCTGTAAAGCCATGACCTAATAGCTTTTCTTTTAGGTACCTTTTATAACTTATTTTTTTTCTTTTTGCAACAAAATTTTCAATAAGATTACTTCGGAATTTTGAAGTCTTTGCTTTTAAGTGCACTTTAAAATTATCTCATCTAATTAGAACATTCCTTCTAATGGCCAATGTAATTCCCCCAAACCTGACAGCAGTTTGGTAGGACCCTTAGCTACAAAGGGGTATGCAAGTCACATTTCTATCTGACCATCTCTGACTGAAAAATGGGGTACAACTGCATTTTCTCCAACTGTATT
Organism: Equus quagga; assembly: GCF_021613505.1. Lineage (NCBI taxonomy): Eukaryota > Metazoa > Chordata > Mammalia > Perissodactyla > Equidae > Equus > Equus quagga. The sequence continues at coordinate 2,827,946 of NC_060273.1, forward strand.
TTGGGACCTCCAACCTGACAATTACTAAGCCAAGCTCTCAGGACACTAAACAAGATTGGTTAGATTTTGCAGTTCTTTGTAAATATTTGCAGCTTCTGGAACCTTTAGGTTTTGAGCAATTGTGCCAGAAGGTGGAGCCCTCAACTCTTCAAAGATTAAAGATTTCTTTGTTCTCAGTTTGAAAGCTCAAAAGGAGCCTAAAGTGGCCACTGTAATTTTAAATTATCCTGGGTTATCTTGCCAGCTGTTTACAGTTATTTCCATTTTAGGGGGCTCTTCCCAAGGTGGCCACAACCAACAAGCTAATTTCTAAAGAGAGTTTGTTACAGTCACTGAGAAACTCAGTCCCCAAAACAGCCAATTCAATTTAGACAAACATTAACACACAATGCAATTTTATATATGATACAGACGAGAAGACTAGCTGGTTTGCCAGGAATGCTCAGAACCAGGAGTAGCTCAGACCAGTGCTAGGAGCTACTCAGGAGCAGCTTCATGAGTCAGCCTGTTATCGTGCCTCCAATTACCTGGAGTGGTTCAGATCTAGGCTTTGGGCCTCATCCTGCCAGGATTCCCCAGAATACAAGTCAAACTTGTATTTCCGGGGAATCAAACCAGAGAGACAAGGTAAAGGATAGTCGCTTTCTTAAAGTTACTCACCCAGAGCCCAGAGACATCTTGATGCAGAAGCTGTTTCTTCTCCAAAAAGAAAAAGCAACATCATGGGGCCTGGAGTGCCCCAGTGGGAAACGAAATGCTATCAGCTGAGCCTCTAGACAAAATTGTCTAGGTGGCCACTTAGGGTTGATGAAAAGAACCCCACTGTGGGGATTCCAGAGCCTCAAGCAGGCAATCACAGGACCCTGTCCCTTCGTGGTTAACAAAATGGTTACCACACAAAATTGGGGTTCTCTTGCCTGATACACATTAAAAAAGCCAATTATTATGGCATGAGCTTTTGGGAAAAGAAAGCAACTTAATTGCTAGACTGATCTGCAAGGAGACAGGGGCATATGCTCTCAGATCTGTCTCCCTGACCCACAGTTTGGTGAAAAATTTATGGGATTAAGTTCAAGGCAGTCTGAAACGTGGAGCTAGATGATTGATTGTAAGGAGAAGTGAACAGAATTGATGATCTGTGCACGTGTAGTCAAGCTGGGTGTCTCTTTATAGGACACATGGTCACAAAATGGTGGTGTAAGCATGAAGTGAGGATGGAGTTTTTAGCCCTTTGATGTCAAAATAGTCACTTATCAAGCATTTGTGCAGTTGTTGGGTTGGTGGTCTCAACCTGCCTGAACTGGACAAGGGATCCCTGTTCTTGAAAAACCACTCTTAATTTCCCTGTTGATAAGATGGAGTCAGTTGAACTGGTCTTGGAGGGCCCGTGGTTACAATTTCCTGGGAAGTTTTAAAAATTTTTTATTTATTTTTTTCTTGGAAAGTTTTACAATTGCTTTCGGTTGCCTGGAACAGCAGCCTAGGACCTGCGTCAGCCTCAGTGCCTATTCCTCCCTTTTGGGGTGCCCTCCAACCTCCCTCAACCCCCACCCCAATCATGAGGGTGACCAGATGCTCCAGTGCTCTCTGGGCTGTGACAGTGGGATTCTCCAGGGCTCAGCAGCCAGGCTCAGTTTAGGAGGGCAAATTGGAGGGTTCCAGATCAAAATGGTGACATAGAAAGATCCTGAACATGTTTCCTACCACAGACACACTGAATCTACAGCTACATATGGAACAATTTCCTCTGAAAACAACCTAAAAACTGGCAGAGCAACCCCTTCACATCTAGTAAGAGGGAAACCACATGGAAGCTAGATAGGAAAGGCTGAGACACAATCTCCTCACAAACCCCCTCCCAGGTGCAGTGACCGTAATCAGGAGGGGACTCAAAACCCAGCCCTTCTCCCTATGGAGTGAAGGGTTTGTACCCCACATCAGGCACCCCAACTTTTAAGACCAGCACCTGAGATGTTTTAAAGCCCCCCGAACATCTGGCTTTCAAGACCAACAGGGCTGTGCCCAGCAGACCCACGGGTCCTGAGGAACTGAGGAAGAGCTGGTGAAGGGCCTGCCCCAGACTCACCCGCCCCAGGACCCAGCGCAGAGGCAGCCCTTTCAAGAGCAGCTAGACTTCATGTGAATGAGACTCATTTGATAATTTTACAACATTGGTCTGAGGGGCAGAAGCCTGCTGGGATACTCTCCAGGGTCAGAGCCTGGTGGGCACTGTCTTCCTGCTCTCCCTCCACTTGCTAAAGTCAGTGGGTGCCATCTTTGTTTTTCTTTCTTCTTATTATTTCTCTTTTCTCCTTTTTCTTTTTCTTCTTTTTTCTTTCCCTTTCTTCAGCGGGTGCCATATTCTTACTGTCTCTCTGCTATGCTCCAGGGCGCAAGTGTCTCCCAGAGGGGAGCTTCCACACATGTCTAGTGACCCTATTTTTATGTCTGGTGACCCGGCTTTTGTGGCTCCCACCCAGGGGATGCCCCTTGATTGCCTGGCTCTGGAGGGGGATGGCATTTGTGTCCTAGGGTCCCATGGGACTGTAATTATTGGAGATTCAGTTCTTGGCAGGCTTCCACCACCAGGGCCCTGTGCAGATAGCAGACTGAAACACACCCCAGGCTTTCTGAGAAAGAGGCCTATTTGCTTTCCTAGGATCAGGCTTTAGGTTTGGCCACATCCAGGGGCTACGGAGCTGCTCTTAGAGAACGTTGGCTGGGGGATGCCATCTTTGCACTCTTCCACTCCCTCACCCCAGCTCACCACTGTCTCCCAGAAAGAAGCTTATACACTCACCTGAAGCCCTGATTTTTGCGACTGCTGACCAGGGGACACACCAGATCACCTGTCTCTGGGGACCAGCAGTGCTTATGCTTGTGTTCCCACAGGTCTGTATATATTTTCATTCTTTAAAAGCTGCTTCCCCAGGGTCTGGCTTCTAGTCAGCCTGAATCTAGGTGCTGACTCAGATGCTCACCTTTGGGATGCTCACGGGTCTTGACACACCCTCAACTACTGGGAGCTATTAAAAATTAAACAGGCTGCTTGGGAAGTCACGAAGGTTTGAGAGACAACCAAGAGCTAGGACAGGGTTGATAAATAATTTTCATCTCCTCCAGCAGGCCAACCCTTCAAGACTAGGAGAGGTGGCTGTTTTATCTAATGCATAGAAACCAACACAGAGTGTTGAGCAAAATGAAAAAACAAAGGAATAGTTTCCAAACAAAAATAAAAGATAAAACCTCAGAAAAAAATACCTTATTGAGACAGATAAGTAATTTACCTGATAAAGAGTTCAAAGAAGTGGTCTTAAAGATGCTCGCTAAACTCAGAAGAAGAATGGATGAACACAGCAAGAATGTTAATAAAGAGATAGAAAATATAAGAAAGTTTCAAACAGAAGTCACAGACCTGCAGAATACAGTAAATGGACTGAAAAACAGTAGAGGGGTTCAACAGCAGACCGGATGAAGCAGAAGAAGGAATCAGTGAACTTGAAGACAGGACAGAGGAACTCGCTCAATCAGAGCAACAAAATGAAAAACATGAAGATGGCTTAAGGGACTCATGGGACAACATCAGGAGGATTGACATTCACATTATAGGAGGCCCAGAAGGAGAAGAGAAAGAGGAAGGGCAGAAAACTTATTTGAAGAAATAATGGCTAAAATCTCCCCTAACCTGGAGAAGGAAACAGATATCCAGATCCAGGAAGCCCAGAGAGTTTCAAAAAAGATGAACCAAAACATACCAACAACAAGACATATTATAATTAAAGTGTCAAAATTTAAAGACAAGGAGAGAATCTGAGAAGCAGCAAGAAAAACACAACTTGTTACGTGCAAGGGAATTCCCTACAAAGCCATCAGCGGATTTTTCGGCAGAAACCATGCAGGCCAGAAGGGAGTGGCACAATATATTCCAAGTACTTAAAGGGAAAAACTTCTGACCAAGAATCCTCTATGCAGCAAAGTTCTCATTCAGACTTGAAGGAGAGAGAAAGATTTTTCCAGAGAAGCAAAAGCTAAAGGACGTCATCACCACTAACCTGGCCTTACAAGAAATGTTAAAGGGACTTCTTTAAGCGGAAGAGAAAGGGCGCTAATTAACAACAGGAAAACCTGGGAAAGTCTAAGTCTCACTGGAAAGATAAATATATAGTGAAAGTAGTGGATTAATCCTTATAGAGCTACCATGAATTTTGAAAGACGAAAGCAGTAAAAATAACTATAAGTACAATAATTAGTTAAGGGATACACAAAATAAAAAGATGTAAAATGTGACATTGAAAACATAAAACATTGCGGGGGGAGAGTAAAAAGGTAGGGCTTTAGAATGTGTTCAAACTTAAGTTGTTATCAGCTTAAAACAGACAATTATAAATATAAATTGTTATATGTAAGCCTCATGGTAACCACCGAGAAAAAACCCAGAGTAGACACACAAAAGATAATGAGAAAGAATTAAGCATAACAGTAAAGAAAGTCATCAAACTACAAAAGAAGAGAGCAAGAGAAGAAGAAAGGAACAGAGGAACTAAAAACAGCTAAAAACAGTTAATGAAATGGCAGTAAATCCATGCCCATCAATAATTACTTTAAAAGTAAAAGGTGGGCATCTTTTGCCCTATTTCCTGTGACATGGGGCTGACAGGATGGCACCATTGCTGACTCAAAGTGTGTAGGCAGGTGCCCCGCAAAGACATTTGCCCAGGGCCGTGCGCACACTGTAAGTGGCACTGATCACCCTGTGGTCCCCAAACCAGTGTGTATAAAGCCAGATTGGGGCCACAGCATGAAGACTGGTAAGGATGTCTGTGGGGTACATCCTGCCTCTGTGGTGGAGACACGTGTCAGGTGGGAATGGATCTGGGCTGCTGGGGGCTTGCAGCGTCAGCGGTCAGGAGATCAGCTGGCTGCAGGCACCGCTAGCTCTCTGTGGCCGCCTCACAGAGGAATGGTCACCGCCGATTCCTTGCTCAGCCACTCTCACCTGGGACCACAGAGGGCCGTGTAGTGGGAACCAGGTTGACCTTGCCCGGTCCAGAGCAATGTTGTTCCTTGTATGTTTGTGTGCACGATGAGTGTGTGTGTGTGTGTAACAGGTGTGGGGGTGTAGAAAGTCATATAAGATTTGAATGTCACTGTTACCTCCACAGAGATCCCGAGTCCCGGATAAGAGTTGGAGAACTGAAGAGGTAAGAAGCTCTTCCCCATGTGTGGTTGGGGTGGTGAGCAGGGGCCTGGGCTCTGCTATGTGAGGCTGAGAATGTTCTGGCCCACCTGGGACCCAGAGGGAGGAGGATCAGGCCTCTTTGTCCCAACTCTGCCTCTCTTCACAGTGCGGGGATGTAGGCAATTTCTGTGATAAAATCAAAGGTCAACCCCAAGGAGATGCACAGGTAGGTCAGCGTGCCCCCACCCCGTGCTCTCGTAACTTGGGGGTGGGGTTGTTTCATGACGAAGATGATGATGATGATGATGATGATGATGAAGGTGCCACCTCCGGTTTGCTCATCCCTTACAGTGGACCAAATGCACACCAATGTGGCAGGTGAGTGCACAGGTGGAGGATACCAACGCCCAGGGAGGCTGAGGGAGGTGTCCCAGTCACAGAGCATACTGGTGACAGAGCAGCAATGCCAGACACCTGGTCCCTGAGTACCTAGCTGGACCCAGTTATGGGGGGAGGTGGGGCTGAGGACAGGCCGGGGCTTGAGGAGCAGATAGAAAGGGAGGGAGCCGGGGGATTGAAACTGTGTGTTATTTTCCCAATAGGTCCAGACGGTCCTAGTACATGTGGAGGTGAGTTTTGATCTTTCCCCTCCCCCAAAGCTTAGTTCCCAGGAGCTGGGTCATCCAGGTTATTGGGTCTGGGCTCGTGGCTCCCTTATGTCTCACTGCACCCCTGGAGGCCACAGTGGGGACTGCAGGCTTCAGCAGGCAGGGGCAGGTCTGCAGCCTCTGTGCTCTCCTGTCCCCAGGACCAATTCAGTGAAATCTTGCTTGACCATATGGATATTCTCTATCAGAGAAACTACATGGTGAGATGACGTGCCTGTCTTAATGCCCCTTGTTTCCCCTTCCCCTTTTTCTCTCTCTTGATTTTGATGTTGCCATGTCTGTATACAACCACCCTGAATGAGGGGTGGAGGGATGGCCCCCAGAGAGCTCAGGAGGTGGCAGCCTCTCTGGCACCAGCCTCCAGGCCTCCTCACCCAGCAGACAGTGGCCAGAGGCCTGCCCTCAGTTCCACGTGAGATGTGCCTGGTGGACCTGGTGCTGGGCTCCGAGGCCAGTCAGCCAACAAGTAGGTGCAGCCGTCGTGGTTTATACCACGGAGGGGACCTGAAGGGCCGAGCCTCTGGGAAAGTCCTCGTGTTTGTGGAAAGCTGGTGAGAAAGCAGGCAGTTTCTGTCATTTCCCAGACTAAGAAAGACTGGAAGGCATCAGCCAGGGTCAGGACCTGGGGCTGCATCCCCACAGGCAGGACCTTGAATGGCCCACATCCCTGCAGGAAAGGGCTTACTTTCTGAAGTGCAGCAGGAGGGCCCTTGCAGAGTCTGCAGTCCTTCCAGCCCCACTCCGGATCCTGAAAGTCCAGAGGCCCCTTCTAGTGTCCAGAAGCCCTCTGGCCCCATCCCAGAACCTGAGACTCCAGAGGCTGTGGAGCCCAGATAACTTCTGTGACAGAGCACTGAGATTGTTCCAAGAGCTGCTGGAGGACAGCAGAAGATGTTGCAGGAGGCAGTGGGCTGGGTGCAGAAAGTGGAGCTGACTTGTAGGCTTTACGCAGTACGGTCCAGTCCATCCGGAGTGTGCTTAAGAGTCTCTGGTCCTTTGTGGCTCAGGTCTTCACCCAGGTCAGGGGGCCCCACGGGGTCCAGGAGGAGTGGCCACATCTCGCAACCCTTTGACTTCCTCCATCAGAAAGAATCTTCTGAAGTGGCCTTTGCCACCTGCTCTCCTTGACCTGTCCTTGGCCACCTCCTTCACCTCCTGCCTGTGCAAGGCCTGGTCACTCTGCCCGCCACGCCCTCCCGCCCAGGTTTCCTTCTGCAGGGCTGACTTGTCGCTCTAGCCCCGATTTTTTTTTTTTCAGATTGGCACCTGAGCTAACATCTGTTTTATTTTGGTTTTTCCTTCTTCTCCCCAAAGTCCCCCAGTACATATTTGTATATTCTAGTTGTAGGTCCTTCTGACTGTGCCGTGTGGGACGCCGCCTCAGCATGGCCTGATGAGTGGTGCCGTGTCCACGCCCAGGATCCGACCTGGCGAAACTCTGGGCCGTTGAAGTGGAATGCACAAACTTAACCACCCAGCCATGGGGGTTAAGGTCACCCCCTAGACCATGTGTCTTAATAAAAGTTGGTTGAACCAAATCGACTGCCTGTCAGGATGCGAGGCAGGGGGCCCAGTGGTTACGGGGAGAGACCAGGTCTCAGAAGGACCTGGACTGGGGTCCCGGCTCTGGGGAGCAAGGACAGGCCATCTGACCTCTCTAATCTGTAATGGGGACTCTGCTCACAACTGGCCACAGGCGTGTGGTGGAGACGGGAAGATGTCAGGCTGGTGCTGTGCTCATCACAGGGCCTGATGCCCAGGAGCACTCACTCACTGCCCACTCCTGGGGCAGCAGGGGGCTCGGCCTGGGGGCTTTGGCCACCTCTGTTCCTCTCCCGACCTCCCTCTTCGGGTCTTCATCGCTCCAGCTGGGCTGGGGCCTCTGAAACTCCTTGGTCTTTGTCCCAAGGTCAGAGGCCCAGGAGCTGGGACAGAGGGGGAGGGAGGGGGCACCCAGAAGGAGGGCTGAGTAGGGCGGGGCAGGAGTCTGAACTCTGGCCTGTGGCCTTACCTGGACCTGCCAATGCAGAGACTGGGGGGAGCCAGGAGCAAGGGCTGGGGGCCAGCAGTACTCAGCATTTGTGAGGCCAGATGCCCCTCCCCCAGCTCCCCCTCCTCCCTGACCTCCTGCCTCAGGCAGATGCCCACAGAGCAGCTGTGCACTCAGGGTGGTTGGCAGGACCAGTCGCT
>NC_060273.1:2835992-2850036 GCF_021613505.1 Equus quagga
GAACTCCCTGCCTGAAATCCTCCCCATTCCCACTGTGAATAAACCCCGCCCCTGGGCTCTAAGGCCCCCTCTGCATCTGATACCGACCCTGATATCCGTTGCCCCACATTAAACCCAGCATATATGGGGTTAAAACCAAAACACTCATTCCCTGCTTACTCTCTGGCTTCCTGGCTCCAGAATCCACTATCCTCCGTGGAGACCGACATGGCCAAGGACAAGCACCTGGATTATCTCCTCCCCGCAAAGAGATATAGGCTAGTGGGGAAGCTGCTGATCAGCAAGGTCCTGGGCTCCCTCCTCTCTGCAAGTAGTCTCAAGGCCACAGATGGGCTGGTGGGAAAGCTCCGACCAGCAAGGCCATATGCACCCCCTCCCCTACCTAAAAGCCCAAATAAAAATCGTTCCTTTTAGCTTTTCAAGGAGTTTGGGATTTCAGCGTTAGCTGCCCTCTCTCCTTGCTCAGCACTGTGCAAAAATAAAATTCCTACTTTCTTCCACCATACCCGGTGTCAGAGATTGGCTTGCTGCGCAACGGGTGAGTGAACTCACTTCACGTTTGGTCTCACATCCTCAGGTCCCTGGGGATCTCCCCTCCTGGACAACATCTCCAGCTGCCTGCTGAGCTCTTCTCATCTCAGGACCTTGGCACATGCTGTTCCATGTGCCTGGCTTACTTTGCCCCCTATTCTGCAAGGCTGCCTTCTCCTATTTAAGGCCTTGTTCTCCTCAATCACCCACACATTCCCAGGCAAATAGTATGTGCTCAACGATAAGGCCTCTACGTGCTCTGAGTTCTCCCAAGTCCTCACTCGCAATCTCTTACTTGACCAGTCCTTCCTCCTTGACATTTTCCTCATGGGCTCTTCCAGGAGTCTACTTTGTTCTGTGACATCCAGTGACTCTCTGGACCCCAATCTTTCTCCCAACCCCACAAGGGCTGACTGTGACCAGGCTCAGCGCTTTCCCACCCACCTGAGCCCAAGAACCTTCTCTTTCCCTGGGTGTGGGGTCGGATCTCCCTCAGCCCCTTGAGCCCTGGATGCTGAGTTCACTACTTTCTACAGCCCTGTGCTGAAGAGCAGCTGTGCGTCAGGTTGGAGGAGGGACAAAGATGACTTAGACACCATGTTGTTGTGGGTGAAAAGCCACCGACTAAAGCCGGAGTGCATGTTCTTGGAACTGGGGGGGCTTTGTTTTTCTCTCATTTTTACCAGAGTCACGTGACTTTGAATCTATGCACCAGAGGGGAGAGCCGGCCAGGACTGCCTGATGGGTAGGAAGAAGGTGGGGCCATACACCAAACAGCTTTGGGTTTGGAGCATTATGGGTGGTTAGGGCTCCCCAACTAACTCCCCAACTCCGGGCAGCCCAGTTTCGTTTCCCTACGAGCATTTCCAATATGAATTACTTACCAAGATTATAGAACAACAACTCCCATGAAAATCCAGAATCTGGGTTTCTTAATTGTATTGAATTTTAATTCATTTGAACAGCCACATATGGCTAGAGAATTCCATATTGGACAGCACAGATGGGGTAGACTGCAGAGGAGAAAGTATTCTAGGCTGAGAGTCCCTGGCGTTACCCACAGCTGGTTATGACAGATGGCCTCTCCCCTCACACACACCCCCTGGTGTTTCTGGGTTGGGGGGACTCTCGCTCACCTGCTCCTGTCCCACCTGCTATTGAAGGCGCAGGTGGAGGAAGGAGAAAGGTATTGTTATGACACAGCCGGGAGGGTAACAGATGGTATTTTGGCGAACTTAAAAACAAAAAGGAACCACTTTCCAGAAGGCTGTTTTACTTTGAGCATTTTGACATACATTCCTGAGGCCAGGAAGAGATGCCTCTGGGGAAGGGCAGAACTAACATGCAGAGTTGGTGGACCCAGAGGGAGGTCGGGTGGGGTGGGGGGACAGGGACAGACACTGCAGGCCTGGGCTGCGGAGGACGCCTAGGAGATGTGCGCAGGGCAGGCCGGGTGAACGCGGCGCAGCTAGTACAAGGTCTCCCGCGCGTGCGTTCTCAGGTGGCGCAGCAGGTGGGAGTTGCGGCTGAAGCCGCGGCCACACTGCGTGCACGAGTAGGGCCTGGCCCCAGTGTGTACCAGCATGTGCCGCAGCAGGTTGCAGCTGCGGCTGAAGCTCTTGCCGCACTCCAGGCACTCCTGGGGGGGCTCAGCCTGCCCATTCACCGCCTCGTCCCCTGCCCCTGCGTGGGTGGCCAGGTGTCGCTGCAGGTGGGCATTCCGCCGGAAGCTTCGGCCGCAGGTCTGGCAGCCGTAGGGGCGCTCGCCAGTGTGGCTGCGGCGGTGGCGGGCCAGGTTGGAGCTGTTGCGGAAGCGGTGGCCGCAGGTGTCACAGACGTGGGGCTTCTCCCCGGTGTGGATGCGCTGGTGGCGCGCCAGGTGGGCGCTCTGGCTGAAGCCCTCTCCGCACTGACTGCAGCGGCAGGGCTTCTCGCCAGTGTGGCTGCGCCGGTGGCGGGCGAGGTCCTGCGTCTGGCTGAAGCTCTTGCCGCACTGGGTGCAGTGATGGGGCCTCGGGCCGCCGTGGGTCAGGAGGTGGCGGGCGAGGCCAGCTCGGCGCACGAAGCGCTTTCCGCAGTGCGGGCAGCCATAGGGCTTCTCACCCGTGTGCACTCGCTGGTGGCAGATCAACTGGGAGCTCTGGCTGAAGCTGCGGCCGCAGACCTGGCAGGAGAAAGGCCGCTCGCCTGTGTGCACGCGCCTGTGGGCCCCCAGGTGCTCGCTGCGCCGGAAGGCCTTGCCACAGTCGCTGCACACATAGGGCCTTCGCTCGGGGCCCGGGCGCAAGCTGCCTGAGCATTCGGAGCACTGGTGACCCTGGTCCTTGGCGTGGATCCGCAGGTGGCGCTTGAGGCTGGAGCGGCGCTGGAAGGTTTGGCCGCAGTGGGAGCACAGGACGACGGCCGGCTCGGGCGCTTCAGTCTTGGTCTCTGGGGCGCACGGCAGCTTCTGGTCCTGGGCGTGGGCCAGCAGGTGCTGCATGAGGCTGGACCGGCGCTGGAAGCCCTGGCCGCACTCGGCGCATAGGAAGGCGGGCTCAGAGGAGTGCGTCTGCAGGTGCTTGCTCAGGTGCGAGCTCTGGCGGAAGCGGTGGCTGCAGAGGTGGCAGGCGTGGGGACGCTCGTCCGTGTGTGTGCGCATGTGCAGCTTGAGGATGGAGCTGCGGCCGAAGCTCTTTCCGCAGCACAGGCATGGGAAGGAGCGCGACCCTGGGTGAGACCGCAGCTGGTGCGTCTCCAGGCGGGCCAGCTCTGGGAAGCTCACTCCACACTCTGTGCAGATGACCTTCATCTCTGGCTCCGACTTGGGGGCCTCCCCGGCCACTTTGACCTCCAGAATGTCATTCTTGCTGGGAGACGACACTGCTTCACCGGTGCCGCTCACCTCAGGGCCCTGCCCGAGTGACGGGGCATGGGGCTCTTCCGCCACCCTGGGACTATCTGCCCGAGACTCTGCTGAAGTGGCAGCGGGCCAGGCAACCCCTTTGGGCTCTTCTTTAAACTCCTCGTCTGGGGTTCTGCTTCCAAGTCCTGGGAAAGAAGCAGAAAACAAGGACAGTCAGACCTATTGTGAGGGGCTCCTAGGAACTGCCAGGAGTACGTTGTCTGGAAGCAGAAAGAAACCCAAGATTCTGCAAAGCTGGTGGGTGGACAGAGGGTGGGGATAAAAAAAAAAATACGACAACAGAACAAATAATACAATTTTCCACTGTAATCGATTTAAAGTGTATAATTCAGATCCATTAGGTATGTTTACAATGTCGTGCAACCATCACTACTGTCTGCTGCCAGAACTTTGTCATTACCCCAAATGGAAACCCCTACCCCTTAGCAAGCATTCCCATGACCACCTATTTTAAAGGCTCAAAGTCAGTAGGGTTGATTATTAGACCAGACACAATGAACCTCTAAAAACATATACATAAGATCTCATCAAAATAGCCCATTTGTAGCCAAAGAAGCCAAAAAGTCAGGTAGGGTCTGGAGCTTCAGGGACCACTCCTGACAGGAAAAGAAAGACTTCAGTGGCAGTAAGCCCAGGAAAGGCCTCTTACCCAGAGGGTGCACAGGCCAAGACTTCTTCGCTGGGACATCTTCAAAGGTCAGGGATTCCTGTGACAAAAGGAGAGGCAGAGACCCTCAGTGAGTGAGGAATGGGGCTCTGGGACCTGAGGAGGATGAAGAGATTTCAAGGTTTAAATTAAGGAAGACATGGATGTGCCAAAACCACAGAGGCAAAGAACGTTCCAGGGCATGAGAACAACCTGGAGTGAAGGGACCAGTCCAGCTCACCAGCACAGCTGCCAGCTCCTGATCCCGGGAGTTTTCCTCCGGCCACAGCGGGGGATTCTGGGGGGCTGACAGCATTGGGGGAGGAAGAAAGAGCTGTTAGAAGCCAGCCTTACCTACCATGTGGCTACGAGGCTGTGCGCCCATCTCCAGGGCCTGGCAGAGACATCTTGGCTCTCTCCCAACCCCATCGACTAGGGAGGCTGCCCATGGCTGCCTGCCCCGCCCTCATGCACTCGGTCTCCCGGTTCCCACCTTCCTTGGGCACGAGCTCCTCACCGCTCTCTTGCAGGGCCTGAAATGTCCTCTTGGGACCTGGGCTCTGGGGCTGCTTTGAACTTGGGGAATGTCTCCAGGCCCCCAGCTCAGCAGGCTTGGAAGGTCCTGGCTGGGATGGTGGGAGTTCATTTGGTGGCTCCACGGCTGGAGGCCCTTCTGAGGGCATTTCTTTTTTGGGGCTGTGGCTGGAGACCTGGGAAGGGCCCCCCTGTTCCTCCAAGGTGATGTCTGCACGGGGACAATTCTTGCCAGCATTAAAACTAAAGTCCTGTTCAAAACACATTCATGTTAGACAATGGACAGGATGATAATACATGTCCTACTGATTCCCACAGGAATGGAACAGAGGAAAGGTGTGAGTCGGACAGGGAAGAAGTTAGGAGGTTAACAAGGACTTGGTGGAGGGAGGAAAGTGGAATGTTCAGTGATTTCTTAATGGAACAATAAAATCCCTGTCTTTCCACCCTGCTGTCTGTCCCGCCTGGCCCACCACCCTCTTACCAGTGGCCCCACGTTGCTAGACTCCCTCTGGACACCCTCCAACAGCAGCACCACCTCCTCGCCGTCCCTGAGCTGCTGGCCCTGGAGCCGGGCCAGGAGGTGGGGAGGCAGCACACTCAGGAACTGTTCCAGCACCAGCAGCTCCAGGATCTGCTTCTTGGTGTGCAGAGCCGGCCGCAGCCAGTGGCTGCAGAGCTCCCGAAGCCGGCTCAGGGACGCCCTCGGCCCCATGTCCTCCTGATACTGGAAGCATCTGAAGAGCTGGTGAGCCACCTCAGGCCGGGGCCTGGCCTCTGGCTGCCTGGGGTCCTCCTGGCCGGCAGACTCCTCCTCCTCCAGTTTGACTGCTCCAAGCTGCTCTGGCTCCCGCGTAGCTGAGACGGGTTCTGCGAGCATCCTTCACTTTGGGCGGCAGCTCACTGCAGCTGCTCCCACTCTCGGGTCTCTCTCCCTCTCTGCTCCCACACCTGTGGTGTCAAGAAATGCCTAAAGATGTGGCCTCCAGAAAAATCGTTTCTCGTGCTGGTCACAGGCAATGGCTCAGAGGGCAGCATAGCCCCAGACCTCAGTCTACCAACAAACCAAAAGGCAGAGAAAATGGACAGTTCTGTGTTATCATCCTCTCCTGCAGCATTTAGAACTTCGCATCACTTTACCCCAGTGACCAAAGTCGGCATCCCTGAGAAGACAGTCTAGCTTTCCCTGCCTCTCGATGTCATGCCACTAGGTGATACACAGCCACCGAAGATGGGTCCTTGCCAAAAATGTTCCATCACAATCTAATCTGGCCTTTAGACCCAACTTCTAGTTCAAAGGGCATTACAGGGAATAAGAACAAGCCAAATGATCCCTCCAGGAGATAACTGAACAAACCCAAAGACAGGACGTTCCAGGAAACAGCAGAAACAACCAAATGCATGAAACTTGACTGGATCCTGATTTAAAAAAAAAAAAAAGTGTCTAAAAGATATTCTGGAGTCAGTTGGGAGCGTTTGAATATGGATGAAGCCCTAGATGATAATGGAGAGGACTGTTAATTTCTGAGCTGGGATTCCAGTTTCGTGGTATATAGGAAGTGCCTTCATTCTTAGAAGGCATTGAAGGGTTTGGAGTGAAAGAGCATGAGGGTTCAGCCATATTTGTGAACCGACAGGCAAATATACCATAATTATTGCAATTGTTGAATCTGGGAGATGGGTGTGTGGATGTTCAGTGCATTGCTCTTTCAACATCTCTATAAGTTTGCGAATTTTAAAGATAAAGGGTTAGGGGGAGGGGGAGTTCATGCATGCAATAACTCCTTGACCAGACACCCTGACCCTCACTTTATGGCTCTGGAGGTGGCTCCCAGCAGTCAAGGCCATGGCAACCCATCTGACCAGTGCAGGGCTGAGCTCCCACCTGGTGTTCCAATCTCGTCACCTCCCTGGGTTCTATTCCCGGAGACTGAGGCCAGGATGAGCCAGGGATCTGGGATGGGTGGATAGGTCTCCAGATGAGAAACTGAGGCTCACAGCTTGCAGAGGTTTGTGACACATGTGTCCCCAAGGCAGGCCAAATTGGCCTCACCCAGTTCAGAGCCTCTAGTGGGTGTGCCCTTGGGAGCTGGGTCATGGGTGAGAGAAGCAATCATTTCCCTTTATTTTCTAATTTTTTTTTTTTTTTAAGTTCTGAATTCTGCTTTGGTCTACCAGTCTGGGAGGTAGCCATCCCAATCCTGAGAGTCTGGCTAGCCATAAAAAGTCTGTTTCTAACTGGCCCCCAGGGGGCACTGGTTCCACGAGACTGACAACCTGCCCCTCTCGTCCCCCGTCAGCCCCACTCCTCTCATGCCAAGGTTTCTGTGGGGCTATGCCTTTCTTTTTGGGGTAGTCCAGAGCTAGCAATGGGGAGCTGCCCCAAGTTCAGCCCCACCCACAGGGGACACAATTCAGACCTTCAGCACAACCCAGAAGGCTTACACTTTTCTGAAAAGGCCCATACTTTTGTTGCAAAGCTTTCAGGCACTTTTAAATCGGGCAGGAATTATTTCGTGGATCCGGAAACCCAAGTTCTAACATCTCTCTGCCCTCCCTACTCTCCTGCCTCGGGGCTACAAATGAGCTTCTCCCAAACCTGTCCCACACTCCCACCCCATGGACATCCCAGGCAGGGGGATGAGAAGAAAGCCTTCTGCATCACTTCTCACCACAGGATGGGAGGAGAGCAGGGCCCCATGCCTGGGAGACAGCACAAGGTGGGTGTGCATCCTTGGGAGCGATTGCTCTGCTCATTATTACTGGGTAATAACACAAATGGCCACAGCTAACAGCTGGTCCCATCAGTGACCTATTTTACAGCTGAGGACACCAAGGCTCAGAGCTACAGACATTTGTCCGAGACAGTAACCCAGCCTTAGCAATGGAGCCAGGGAGAAGTCTGCCCCGTGGAGAGCCTTGGACAGTTTGTAGAGCCCCCTGTAGAGATCCGGGCTGAGGGGCCAGGGCTCTTTTCAGGCAGGTGAGTGGGGTGGGATGCGGTGGAAGAACAGAGGAAAGCTGAGTTTTAAGCCTGGCCCTAGGCCTTCCCACCTCAGAGAAGGAGAGGGAGGTGATGCTGAAACAAAGACCCTGGCCCACCTCCTGACCACCTGACCACCTCCCCCACCTCCCTCCAGCATCTTCCCAGCTTCCCTCCCCTCCCCCACCTTCCTGCTCCTCTCCAGTCTCCCCCCTCCCTCCAGAATCTCCCCAGCTCTCCCCCTCCTCCCTCCAGCACTTTCCCCGCCTCTCCCCACAGCCTGTCCAACCTCAGTTCTTTCCTGCACTTAGGCATCTGTCCCTATGTGGGGCTCCTTCCAACCACTGGCGCCTTTCTGCTGGGACCCCACAACGAACCAGCCACCTGTCTTTCTCCGTCCAGTGTCACGCTGTGCCACCATCACGGTTGAGTATTTCTCCTCTTGGCCTGCAAATAGGAACTGGGTCTTGTTCGCTAACTTTTCACCCAGCTCTTGAAGTGACTTAAATGTTAATGGAAATAACAAAATTGGAATGATAATGGCCACCTCACTGTTGTAATTACTGAGGAATGCATGCAAAAGTGTCTCGTGTGGAAAAGGTCTTTGATAAATGTTCAAGAAAACGGTTTTTGTTTCATTGTGTTTTGGCAGCAAGAGCAAAATAATGAGAGACCCCCCTCACTGTAATCAGGGACTCTGGAATGAGGGCCTCAGGGCCTGAGCACCTGTCTGCATGCATGCACCCTGACTCGGGTCACTGATCGGGTCACTGAAACCCACGCCAGCCCACGCGGTAAATGATAATTTCTCCATTTGACAAGTGCAAAGAGCGGCTCTGTGAGAATGGGTGGCTTGCTCAAGGTCACATCAGGAGCCAAGATTTGCTTTAAGGTGAGAACGCTGATCTTGACCAGAGTGCAAAAGCTCAGAAACAGAAAAGGGCCCAATTTCCCTCCTGCCCTGTGTGATTTCTTAGCTAGAATATCACAGCATGAATCAGAAAAAATAAAGGGCTTCCAAATTCCAGCCCTCAGGCCTAGACACACAGGTTGCTGGAACCTCCAGGTGAAGCCAAAAGGTTTGAAAGAGGTGGGATTCAAGAGAAGTTGGCCTTAGAGTCTCTCCCTCCCCCTAGGTCCCCAGGACAAAAGCACTGCTAATATGCACATCTTTGGGGGTGGGGTTGGCTGGGTTGGGTGGGTGCAGGCTCTTCAGCCACACTCCAATATTTGACCAGCTTAATCTGGAGCCCAAAGAGGCGGGGAGGCATACACTGGAGCAGCCCGGGGTGGAGATGCTCCCACGAGACCCACCCAGACAATAGGAGCACCCAGAGCTGGGGTCCTCGGCCAGAAACTCTCTGTTTCTCCCAGGACACAGTTAGCAGGAGCCTGATCGGCTTGTCTTTGTTAGCCTGGCTCCCCTCCTGCTGCTGGGCTGGGTCCATGAGGCCGGTCAGTCCACTTGGGGGCACGTGGAGCATGCCTTCCCCTCCCCAGTTGGTCCAGCAAGACCATGTCACAGGAGGTCCTGTGAGCCTACCTGATGCCCCCATAGCCACAGGTCCACTGAGCTGGCTGGCATTGGGCTCTCCAGCAGGGACCACCCACATCCTCTCAAGACTTTCTTCTAGCCCCCTTGTCCCCCATTCCACTGCCGAGGCCTGGAGCCCCCCTTCCTCTCCAAGCTGCTGTGAATCTCTTAAGTCTGTCCTGGCAGCCTGCACCCCAGGCCGCCCTGCAACTCACCTCTCGGGGTCCCCACTCCAGAGTCAGAGGTGCTGGGGGTTCTCTGAGGGCCCCAGGGCCAGAGTCAGCCTCGGCCAGCAGGGGGAAGGACTCTGGGAAAATGGAACAGGAAGTTCCCTGCCCCAGTCCCATCCAGGTGAAGAGGGGGCTTCCCAGAGTTAACCCTTAACCTTCCAGTTTGGGAGTAGGGTGGTGAGAGGGCGGGGCCAAAGACAAAACGCCTGATCCACATTCCAACCTGGGACTGGGTCTGAGTCTTAACTAGGCCCCAAGACCTGACCCCTCCTACTTAGGACTGGCCCTGTGCCTCTGGGGGTCCATCAGCCTGTACTTTTTTAATGTCTGGTGTGTGCCCAGCTCTTTGCTAGGCATTTCATTCATGCAACACATCTTTGCCAAGCACTTGTTGTGTGCAGGCAGAATTAGGTACTGAGGACAGAGAGGTAAACAGGAGGAGTAGGCCCTGACCTCCAGGGGCTCACCTGCCTGGTGCAGGAGCAACTGTGGTAGGTGTTCGGAAGGAAACAGAACAGGGCCATACGGTGAGGGAAGAGAGGGTGCCATCAACAGTGCCACCTAAAATCTTCCCAAGAATCGTGCGAGGTGGCTTTTGTCTCAGCTTTACCAATGAGGAGGCAGGGCCTCCCGCGAAGGGAAGTGACCTCACCACTGGCCTTGAGCCCAACCCCAACTCCAGGCAAGCCTTTCACTTTGCCCTAGGGGCCTTTTTGGGTCACGCCCTCGGCCGCAGCCTGGAGGGCGCTTTCCTCGGGGGAGTCCCCGGTGGCCCCCTGCGCGTTCAGGGACTGTGGGCACCCCCCCCATGGCACCACCTGTCCAGGGGCCCCGGGGCCACGTGCTCGGTGGCCAGAGGCTCGGGACTGGCCGCCCCTCGGCCCAGGCCCGTCGTGGCCAGACCCTGCCCTTGCTCTGGCTCCTCTGCCAGGTCGTTGTCTTCCTGCATTTGTCAGCACCTGGGCGTATCCTGCTCTTTTATTTTAACTGTCTAGTGTGAGCCTCGCTGGACCACAAGCTCCGTGAGGACATGGTGTTTCTCTTGTTTGCTCCGCATCCTCCGCGCCTGGCCCAGCGCCTGGCACATGTCAGGACGGACGAAATGGTGCTGCGCGCCCGGCACCCGGCGCTCCACCGCTCGGACTTCCCGCCGCTAGGTTCGGGGTTGGACTCGGGCGGAGTTCTCCAGCCGGGCTGCTGCGGCCCGCCCTTGGGCGGGGCCAAGAGACCCCCACCCGCCTGTGGGCGGGGCCAAGAGACTCCACCCCCCCCAACCCTGGGCCGGCCCCGGGAGAGGCGGGGCGGATGCGTCTCCTACACGTTTGGACCTGGGCTCCGACCTGCCCCCAGTGCTGCTGCCCCTTCCCCTGCTCTCATTACTGACCTGCGCCCCCAAGGCTGTGGCCTTCGAGGACGTGGCCGTGTCTGAGCCCTGGGGGTGGAGGTGGCTGGACCGAGAGCAGGGAGCCCTGTCCCGACGTGATGCGGAAGAACTGCGGGAACGTAGCCTCTCCAGCTAAGGATCCGGCCTGGGGGTCTCAGGGCCTTGGGCCTGGAGCGACCGGAGTGAGAGCTGGGGGAGCTGGCTGGGGACGCAGCGGGAGGGCTCAGTGTTCGCTGTTAACATGGACTTCCAGGGCCTCCGACTCAGGCGCACACCTTTCCTGGAAATACGTCAGAAAAGTAGAGACCAGTTGACCCAACCACCAGAAATAGCAACCAGGCGGAAAGGCAGGTGCCTGGAGTGAGACAAGACCGACACCGGCTTTGGGCCTCCTTCAACCCTAAACCTCTGCCCTGGTGTGGACTGCGCCTAACATCCCTGCTCCTGGCCCACGGCGCACGCGCACCATTCACTCGTTCCTTCTGAAAACATTCCCTTCCCTACTGTGTGTGACCCCAGGATGCAGTGCTGAGCCGAACGGACAAGTCTGGGCAGGACCGGGTCACCGAAGCAGAGATTCCCTTTGACTTCTTTTATTAACTCAAGTTACTTTGCAGATAAAAGGGCTTAATGAACATTTAAGTCCCTTCAAATTCTTTCTTTGAAAATACACTCCCCTCTCCCGGAGTGTTATCCATTAACAGACGAAAATTCTTGTGAAGTCGCTGGATTGTTGTTTACCTCCATTTAGTAAGTGATAAACACATCCCCAAATGACTTTTAATATAAATCTACCTCTCTGGGGGTATATTTCAATATCTCCTAAAATTATCTTGAAACTGCACACAAACTATTCTAGTTGTTACCTTAGTTTTGGGGTTTTTTTGGGGAAGTGATTGGTGTCTTGAAAAAAACAACCAAACCCCAAATTACCGTTTATTTATTAAATGTTAAAGAATTAAGTCTAGTATCATCTAGGTCAGCAAAAGCACCTACAAATACTAACTGATGGGGTCTTCGTCTTTCCTCTCATCTCTTCAGAGATTGCAAAAGAAAAATGAGTTTTCCTATATATTCAGTTTCCGTAGGATTCCTCCATTGAGAATAATTCGGGGGGAGAGGGAGAATCCTTCTCCAGCTCTGGGAAGAATGACTTTTAAAAGTGCTATGATCCCTTGAACAGCCTCTGGTGAATCCAGCGGTTTAAGTGCGTGTCTCTCAACTGCATTAGTAACTTCTTTTCCTGCAGTTTTAACTCCAGCGTTTTCCTCTGGGTAGCTGCAATCTTAAAGGACTAATTGCAGGGTGTTGATGGCACAGCCAGATCCCTCACTAAGGACTAGCCCTGGTACAGAAGCATTGGGGATTTTGACGAGAACACGAGGTCCATCCCAGTCTGCCTTCAGTGTCTGTAAATTCGCCTTCCCCCAAGCTTCTCAGCTTCTTGTCTCATTGGCGGGAGCAGCCTTTGCCTCCAAAGGCCCAAGCTGCAGTCTCCATGTGACTTCAGCAAATCTTTTAATCAAATTCTTTCACTCTGCTCTTCCGTGGCTTTCCATTGCCCTTAGAACTAAATCCAGACAGCTCACCCTGGGGGCCCATCCACAGCCTCTTCCTACCACGGATCTCAACTTCTGCCCTCTTTTCCTTTGCCTGCCATGACCCAGCCATTGCCTTTCAATTCCTGAGCACCCCAATCTGATGCCACCTCCCCGCCCTGGCTGGAGTGGATGCTTTCACTCCCATCCCTGCTCTGCTTGTTCCTCTTCATCTCTAAATTTCAGTCTCCTGGGGGAAAGTGCTTCTGTCCACCCTTCTCTTCCTTAGAACTCTACTGGCTCCTGGGACTCACACACTTCTATTTTCTTGTTTGCTTTCTTTCTCCATTTCTCCAATTGTCTCCTCTCATCCTTTGCCACCAAGTTCTCTTTCTTGACCTGATCATTCCGTTTCAGCATCCTGCCAGGGCTCCAGTCTAGATGGCATCCAGTGATCCCTGCCTCTTGTTAGTCACAGCCTTGTGTAATCCACTGTCCTTGAGTGTGGGCTGAATTTAGTGATTGCTTCCAACAAATAGAATCAGTAGTAATGATGGGGTGTCACTTCTGAGACTAGGACTCTCTTCTCTCTTGCTTGCTCACCGTGGTGGAGTCATGTCTGAGGAGAGGTCCACGTGGTGAGGGACCAAGGCTAGCCAACTTGGATCCCCCCACCCCCCATTCAAGCCTTAAGATGAGACCATAGCCCCAACTGTCAACCTGACTGCAACTCTTGACCTTGAGCTAGAGGCCCTCAGCTTAGCCCTGTTAGGTGCAGAAACTGTGAGATAATATTTGTTTTAAGCTGTGGTGTTTTGGGATCATTTGTTATGCAGCAATAGATAACTAAACGTACCCTGCTTGGTGGTTTCATAGCTGCTGTGGCTTCCATGACCATTCTCAGTGCCAATACTCATGCATTTATATTTTGCTTCTCAGCTTTGTCCACTTGTCATTGCTCCTTGGATGTCTTGTGAATGCTTCAAAGTCTTCATGCTCAAAATGAAACTCACCTCGCCACTGAAACTCCAGCTCCGGGAGAGCAGGCTTTGTTGCCGTTCATGGCTATGGCCCCAGTGCCGGCACACAGCAGGTCCTCACTAAATGTGGATTGAGCGAATCCTCTACATCAAAGCTGGGTCTTTCCTGGTGTTCTCTCTTTCGATAAACGTAGTAAAATCCATTCAGTCACTCAAGCCAGAAATTGGGATTTATCTTTGACCCCTCACTTTACCTCATTGTCACATCTTGTCAGTCTCCCAGTTCTGCAGGTCTGATATCCTAAATGTATTTCAAATCTGCCTGTTTCTCTACCTTCACCGCTGCAACCCGAGTCTACGGCACCATCATCTCTTGCCTGGACCATAGCAATGGCCTAACTGGTTTCTCTTCATTCACTTTTTTTTTTAATTTAAAGTTTCAGGTGTAACATACAGAAATGTACACAAACCAAAAATGAAGAGCGTGATGAATTTCCACCAAGCGAAAACGGCCATTTAGCCAGCATCCCCATCAAATCAGAATTTACCGGCACTCCCAGGGCCACTCTGCTGCCCCCTTCTGGTCACTTCCCCTCCCCTTAATCACTATCCTGACTTCCAACCACAGCAGATTTGTTTGGTCTGTTTTTTGTTTGTTTTTTTAAAGATTGGCACCTGAGGGGCTGGCCCTGTGGCCGAGTGGTTAAGTTCGCGCGCTCCGCTGCAGGCGGCCCAGTGTTTCGTTGGTTCGAATCCTGGGCGCGGACATGGCACTGCTC